>NW_020799501.1:120586-147003 GCF_003259725.1 Athene cunicularia | reverse complement strand
CCCCCCCCTTTTTTTTTTTTTCCTCCCAATTTTTCAGTTTTGTGCTGTTGTTATCATCTAATTGGAGAAGCTAAATGGAGATTAAATCACACCTGTCAGCTATTTCTTCAAATTACTTCCAGAAGGAGAGTCTTTGTGAAAAAAACAGACGGCTTGGGCCATTTCTTAGCTGGGAACAGGCTCCGTTTGCGGGCGTTTCTTTCTGAGCCATTAGCGCTTCCTCACCTTTGACCCAGCACCCCTAGAATATAAAAGCAGAGACCTCAGGCTTGCGCTTGGCCCGTGGCTTTGATAGAGCAACATGGGCGCTCAGGGGACTTTATTTTTGCTTTCCCAGGAGCAGGTGCTTCCTAGGAGACTTTATGCTTTGTAGAATCTCTTTTCCAAGGGTAAGCACTATTCGTTTATTAGGGCGCACCTCTCAAAGCGCGGCAGAGGGTTTATTTGTTAAAACCAGTCCAAGCACTGGGGAGCATCACAAGCAGTTGGTTTATGGATCGGGGCCCCTTTGTAGATCATCTGCTGCCTGCCCTGAGAGGGGTCGTGGGGTGTCGGTACCCCGGATCTCTGGGTAGCGGGTACAAACACGCACCCCTTGAGGATGTGGAGTGAACCCTCGTGGGGAGGCTAGTGGCTGCTGGATGTCGTAGGAAAAGCCTTTCCTTGAGCGTGAGCCACTGCTTACGGATTATAGATATATATTTATATAAAAAGACAACTGCTGTCTTCCTGCAGGCAGCTTGGCCAAACTCAGGCTTGGCTTTGGGTGGGAGGTTTGATTCCTCATGAGTGAGCAGCGTTTATGTTCCCCGCGTGCAGGGTGATTCCTTGCTCGGTTATTGCTGAAGGGCAGCCGTTACGTGTTGCCTCGCTGCTCTGGCAGTTAGAGGTCCCACATTTACTTTTATTCCTCCTAAACTGTTTCCTTGTCCCGCTCTACAGCAGCAGGAGTTGCTGTGTATATTGTTGTTTAGGGGCAAATGGAATTATTCCTACCTATACCTTGGCCGTTGACACATCTGGAACACTGCGGTGGATAAAATAAGTCCGTGATGTTGTGTTCCTGTTTTATTTTACTGTGGAAGCTGCCTGCCAGAGTGGATGAGGTAGTGAAAAGTGAGCTCCTCTGCATGTCTTGCTGGGAGTTCACGCTGCTGCAGACAAACAGCTGTTGTTTTCCTCTGCTTTCCCCTTCCTGCCCCGGTATGTTTTGTAATATTTTGGGTTTGTGACTGAGGAGGGTAATAGTACCTACAACATATGGGAGAGCAAGTAAACCAGGCAGGCGGGTTTCTGATCAGCCGGAGCTGAACTCGCTTTGCGTGGGGGATTTCGGCTGAAGACGCCTGGTGACAATGTCCCATCCCCTCGTGTCACAGCACACGCCTCCGGTCGGGGCATCCAGGGAGAAGGAGCCTGTGCAAAGGAAGGTCTGGAATGAACGAAATCAAACATGCATGTCTACCCATCCAGGCCCTCAGCTTGGGGCTGGAATCCTTTCAGGGCACTGGTTGCTCTCCTCTATCATTTATTTTAAAATAAGCTGCGCGGAGCTGTAATTCAAGCTTTGCTTAGACAGCGAGTTTCAGATACTTGGCATCCAGGGCTCTGGAGAACAGTCAGTTTTGTAGGTATCTTATAAACAGGTTTCAAGGGAGTTGGATTTTTCGGCATAAATCTGTTTAATAAATGAACGTGTAGACTTCCTATGCCCTTTGCAAGAATGACTTAGCTCTTGCTACTTCTAAGAAAAATATTCCCTTAATGTTCTTGTTGCTTTGCAACAGAAGAAGGCATCTGAAGTAATTTTTTTTTTTCCCCACTGGAAATGTGCCTAAAAGCTCAAGGCTTTAGGAAGGAGTAAAGCGTCACCAAAAATGACCAGAAGTTCAGGAGTTAAGCAAACAAAAGTAGAAAAGCCCGTTTCATTTGTAATGGAAACCTTGAACGTTACGGGCCAGACCGTGGCCTGAACACGTTAAAATCGGTCACCTCTTGCTTACCGATGGGCAAAGGCTCTGGTGGGGACGGCAAAAAAACCTGAGTGGTTTGGGCTGCTGAGCGGGGGGCTGCCTAGGAGAGGCTGGTGTTAGGCCAGGCCTGCAGGACCAAGGCAGAGCGGGGAAGGTTTGATGGAAGGTTTGATGCTGGAATGTGTCGACGGGGGGAAAGGTCTCTAAAGGAAGGTTGTGCTGACTGTAACTTTTGCTCATTTGGGGGTGTGTGTGTGTGTGTCTTTTTTTTTTTTTTTTTTTTTTTTTTTTTTTTTCCCTGTGACCTCACTTGTGTGGGAGCTGATTCTTGAGAAAAAAATTTAAAACTTGATTCAGTCCGTTGACGAAGCAGTTGTGGGCGTAACGCAACGTTCCCAGAGTGAGCTGAAATCTTCACCTGACTGGGGAAAAAGCCACGCTGCTGAGGATTTGCCTTGACCAAGACTGCCCCAAAGGTCACCTCTCTGGAGGAAGTCCCGTTTCTTAGAAGGGCCAGATACTCCCTTTCCTTCCTCAGAGTAGCTGTGTCTCAGTCCCTGATGCTCTTGTTCAAGATAAAGCTGCCCTTGTGCTGCATCTGCTTTCCTCTGTAGCTGGAGGCTTTTCTGAATTGGTTTTGTTTTTTTCTTTCTAGACTTAAGCAGAAAGGCATGTTAAACGCTTTTTATGACTCTCCAGCCATAAGCTGCAGGCATCTGACATTAAACCAAATGGAGACACGGGGGGAAGCGGGTTTTCGGAAATAATCCCTGTAAAAGCAAAGGCTGAGGCACACGGAGCGTGAGCGCCTGTAAAGTTCCCCGACTTTCCAGCGGGTGCCAGCTAAAGAGGGAGCCTTCATCTCGCTGGGTGCCAGCCAAGATCAGGGGAGTTCGGAGCGAGGCAGCGTGCGGCCGCCTTGCAACTGGAGCCCGAGCCCGGGGCTGCCAGCATGAGGTTCACGGGAAGGGAATTTCCACCAGGTTTTGTTTTTATTGACAATAGTGCGAAGTGCCAGATGAAATTATCTTTGGGGGAAGATGAGGCTGAGTCCTCCTTCACAAACACGCCATCCCGACTTGATTTTAACCTCGCTGTGGCTTCTAATAATGTGACATCATTCAGGGGCCAAGCTCGTCTTCCTCCGAACTGCTGCTTCTGCCTTCAGCACCGCTTGTCTGGGGTAGGATAATCTCCTCCTTCCTGTGTGAATTAGGAGGAGCAGCAGCAGAGGGGCCCCTAGACCATCCCGACTCCAAACAAAACACCGCTGCAAACAACCCTTTTCCCTCCCCTGCTCTCGTCTTCTCTCCACCGCTGCAGAACAAACGTTTTCATCTCGGGGTGAAAAGATGGTGCAGGGGCAGTCAGCCCACCAAAACCCCTCTCCGGGGCGGTGGTTACCTGGGGAAGGTCAAAGTGCTGTTTGCCAGGACTGGGGTGTGCCGAGGGAATATTCCCAGCTATTTTTTTTCTCGGCTGTTTTCCCATCTGGCCTGACAAGGCAAAGGTGACAAGGACCAATGTTCTGTGTTCCTTCAGCGCTCTCCCCGCTTCAGCTGGAGGTGTTGTCCACAATATGGAAATGCTTTAATTCCAAGTGTCCAAACACAGCCAGAGCAAACCTCAGGAAGGTGAAAGGGGGAGAGGAATTTTGCCAGGTTCTTTGTGATTTATTCTGGAGCAACTGATTGTAAATGGTTGCGAGCTTGTTGGAGGAAAAAAAAAAAAAGCCTGTTGTAGACCAGGCTGCAGCGGGCACGGATTTCTTCCTTACCTCTTTGTTGAAAAGTCTTCTTTGATGCTGGAGGCTTGCAAACAACAGCTCTGCTCCACCTCGGAGCTGGCTGCGTTTCAGCAGCAGTGGGTGTTATGAAATTCCTGCATTTTTAACGCTGATGTATACGCTGCTTCCCGTCGAACGCTCTGGCTGTTCGCTGGAGCTGTCAGAGCGGCGGTGGTGGTGTTTTGTTGTACTCCAGGGAGTGCTCCTCGCTGAGGGACTGGGAATCTCTGGGCCAGTTGGGACTTGGGAAGCATTAATTTGAGCAACCGGTTTTCTGCAGAGATCTGCTGGGGGGGGGAGAGGATGGCAGGACTCCTTCCAGAAGGGTTTTTAACATTCCTGGGATTCCAGGAGAGGGGTCTTGGAGGAGAAAAAAAAACCCCTTCAGATTGTCATCTGTAGGAACAGTCACAGCTATGAGCCTTAAAGGAAAATATTGGCTTTAGGCTTGTTGGAAAACGCAAAATCTACTAAAACAATTCACTTCACTTTGAAAAACAGAAGTGTAATAAAGGGGAGGCAACCATCTGTTGTCTTTGGAAATGTTTCTCTACCAGTTCTCTGCTGGGCACCAGAATGTGATCGGATCTGCTGGCTGCATCAAGATGAGGTTACTGGGGGCTCTGAGAAGCCTTTTCTGTCTGGGGGGACAAGGCTGCACAACACCCTACGGGCCCCTTCGGGACTGGTGGAAACAGGGAACCTCATGGAGTGACTGGAGGGGAAGGGGGGAGACAGAGGGGCTGGGCATGACGGGTGTCTGGTCTCCTTGGTCCTGCCTGCAGCTTGTCCAGAAATACCGTTGTGGGAAGATACCTGAGCTCGGGCTGCAGGAAACACTCCATGGTGGCAAAAGCTGATGTGAGGCTTTCAGGTGGAATGATTTTTGGCTTTGCTGGTAGCGCCCTGGCAGGGTGTGTCAGACCCAAACTCACGCAGACTGGATGGCTAGAGATGAACTAAATGGGTCTTGATTCTTTCAGATACCCCCAGAACCTGAAAATACACAGAATCCCAAACTTCTGTTATGCAGAGAGGTCAAGTGTTGGTTGTTTTTTTTTTTTTTCTAGACAAAGGGATTAGAAAAACTGATAATTAATGTCAAGACATTGAAACCTGAAATAGTCTCTCCCCCCACATAGGCAAGCAGATACTGTTTGGGACAGGTTTCTGCGAGTGTGACAGTTCTTGTATCCCCCCTCGTCCCCACTCCGGTGTGTGGGGACTGATTTGCAAAAGCGCTTCTGACCCTTCGTCAGCCCCGGGTGCTCGGAACTCGCTGGGTCTGCCTGACGTGTGCTGAGCTATTGTGACCGACTGTTGACACTTCAGCCGAAACCAGTTGCGCTGGGCTGTTTCCCTGATTGCTCTGGGTGTTTCTGTATGAAACCATCGCCTCGAAAACACTTGCTCAGAGCTGCTTTGGAACCTTAAAGAAACGAGTAAATCAGAAGTATTTTTAGACTGCTGCCATCCCAAACTGCACGTGCAGCTTTGTAACTGCCCGAAGCCTATCGAAGCCAAATGGTTGCTCTGACCTGGGTTTGACTCCTGGTGCACAGGCGTGGAGCCTTGGCTCAGGGACTTAAAACCAGTGTTGGCAGCACAAGTGCCGGAGCGGCCCGAAAGCGGGGCTGGAAAAGTGGGGGGGGGAGCTGTTTTATTGCAGCTTGGACTTGGGTCTCTTTGGTCTCAAACTAATCATGAAACCAAAAGGATAACAAATACCTCGTGGGAAGGTGAAGGATCTGCCCTGTGTCACTTTAAGATGCTTCAAATCTGAAATGGCTTCTTGTACCTGAAATATCTGTCTAGTTGCAGTAAGGACTTCTTGATGACTTGGATGTTTTCTGTGAAAGCAAGCTTGTCAACTATAGATATTTTTTTTTTTTTTTTCCAAGAAAAGATACTCTGGGATACCTGTTAGTACAACTTTTTGCTGCTTCTAAAAACGCATACGGAAATCCTGGGGAGGGCCCCTGTGTCTCGTGGGTGGCATCATCAGTCTGAAGGTGTGCCATTTGTAAGCGGGTGGTGATGATGGGTTCTGTCTGAGTTTTTGGAGCCCTCGTGAGCTTTCTGGTGTGACTCTGCCCTTTGGAAGGCTGCAGGGGGTAGGGGCAGAGTTTAGGGAGCCTGGTGCAATGTTCAGGTTTTGCAGGACTCGGTAGTTTTTCCCACCCCCTGCTCTCTCAGCCTGGCCTGGTGACCCGTCTTGTCTTCTGCCGGTGTCACTGCTGCTCCGCTTCCACCGACCGCCTGCCCGGCTCTGTTAATGTGTCCTTGGCTCCTCGGCCCTATCTCCTTCCCCTTTGTGCTGGGCTCTTTGTAAATCCCCCGCCTGGTTTACACAACCCTGCCGGGCTCTGCCAGGCTCTCCGGTGGATCTGACTGGCAGCAGATTAGGGTGATGCCTGGTGATAACATTGTTCCTTGGGAAACCCATGATGGTAGGAGGAGGGTGGGAGAGTAGGAAACTGGAGTCGAATGGAAATTGCTGGGGCCTTTGCAGCAGGCGTAAATCAAAATGAAGGGATGCTGTGAACTCAGTGGGGTTTTTTTTCCTTCGTAACTTGTGCAGCTCTGCTTTGTTAGCCCTAAGCGCGCTGCTGGTATTTGCACAGGACTTAGCAGGTGGGATCATCTCGGATGTCTCAAGGACTAGCTAGACTGACGTATCATAAACGTGAGCTCTTTTTCTAGCAGTGATATGTTTTTGCCATGTTATAGCAGGAAAATCCTTTCTGCTCCGTGCCTCAGTTTCCCTTGTGTCTTAGGACATCTCTTCCTCCTCCTGGTTTCTTCCCCATTTCAGGGTTTCTTGCGTGGCTGTGGAGGGCCAGATCCTGACCTGCCAGCCCGCTGGAGGTGCGGGCGCTGTGGCTGGAGGCTGTGAACCAGCCTTCTGGTGCCAAGGCACAACAGCTCCTCCACCGTGGGCTCACACCGGGGCAGTGGGAGGATCCACGCTCCTGCGGCGGGGCGAGGGCGAGCGTGGGAGAACCAGTACGGCGGGAGCACTGGGACCAGAGGGTGCCAGTTCCCACAGAGCAGCACCTCGCCGCTGGGCTCGGAGCTAACTCCTTCCAGCCAGAACCGGAGATGCTCGGAAAGAGGCTTCGCCCTCCGCGAAGGCAGCGAGGACTCGGGTTACCGCTGCGGGGGCTCCGCGAGGGACCCGCCCAGGGGAGGACCCGGGGAGGGACGGGCTCCTCCGAGCCCTCGCGAACTTGCCTCCCAGGAGCCAGCGTTTCCGAGCGGTCCGTGATGGATTCTGGGGCTGGAACGCTTGTCTGAAACTTTCCTGTAAGGCACTTGGCTTTTTTTTTTTTTCCTTCTTGGAAAGAATCTCTGCGCTCCGAAGATGGGGATCTCCTCGCTGGAGAACTGCCCGGGTGTCCTGTGGTGGGGAGACCAGCGCTGAGTGCCAGGTTTGGATGTGGTGCTTGTGCTTTCAGGTAAGATCAACTCTTTTTTATTTTTTTTTTTTTTTTTTTTTTTTTTTTTTTTTTTTTTTTTTTAGTAAACTCGTACTGTTTGCGGCTTCAAAATACAGCAGTGCTTTTGGGGTGTTTGGCCACGGCAATCCGTGTGTGATGGGCATGGGGAGAACAGGTTGGATTTGGGTCCCTGTGAGCCTTCATAGAGCCATTGTTCTGGCTTGACTGACGCTGATTGTGGTTATTTATTGGTGGGAGGATAAATCCAGGCATTCATCCCCCTCACCTCCACACTGCGCTGCCTGGCGGTCTGTTAACAAGTGTTGAATGTCTTCCCGGCTCTCCAGGAGCTGACTGGCATTTTCCACTTTTGCAAGCAAGAGGAAATGGGAGAAGGGAGGACGCTTACACCTTTACTTTCTGTTAAAGGACTCTGAACTTGGGAACCCGTTCACCGAGTAAGGAGGGAGACAGACGGCGTACGCGGATGGATAACACTTGGCGAGGAGAAAAGATGAATTCCGTGCTGATTTTTTTTTTTGTGTAGTGCTTCCTACCAAATTGCAAAAGCTGTGCTTGATTTTAAGGGCTGGAGAGACTTGGGCAGAGTTTGAGGTAGCGTGATTAGGGCAGAGGTTCTCGCGTTTGGATGTTGCTCAAGGAAAGGGGCTGCCGAATTGTTGCAGTGCGTAACTAGAGGCTTGTTTTACTGAGTAAACAATGCTGGTAGGGGAAAAAATCTTGTCAGATCCTGCTGGGGAGTGTAAGGCCACAGAAGGGGGTTGCTCGGACACTGAACAATAGACTCATCCAGCTCCTTTGTGCATCATGGCACCAGCCTGACTTTCTGCTTGCTGCTGTGGGCAGGGTGTTCCCCTTTCCCCGGCGCTGCCTGGTAAATTCTGATTTGTGACATTGTCTGCCCTCGATGCCAAGCTCCAAGGTCGGTTTTCTAACTGCAGGGTGGCAGGGAAGTGGTGCGGGAGGTGCCAGCACCAGTCCCCAGCATTAACCCGTCAGTCCCGCCTGGACCCACCAGCCCAGGGTACGGCACGGGATTCGGTTGTAACCTGCGTGCATCTGGGAGGGATTTGCAACTCTCAAACTTCTCCCCGGGCTCTGAGCGGGTCTTGCCTAAAGAAGCATTTCAGGCGTTGTCATTAAGGACAAATGCTGAGGGATTGTTCCTCTGGATCAGCTCCCTTGTGGGTCCACCCAGCTCTAATCCCCATCCCAGTAAACTCCCATTGAACCAGTACTTGCATCATGCTCTCAAAGTTTGCTGTTTGCCAGGAGGAAGTTTATGGGGCCTGTCATAGCTGTGGAATCTTTAATATTTGCAACAAAATAAGCTCGGTCTCCATAACTTCGTGGCAATTTTAAAGCTACTCTTACCTGGATTAAATTTGTCTGGGTGTCAGCTCAGAAATTGGTGAGAATAAGACCTAGATCCATTCACACGTTATTTCACTGTGGTGTTTTAACGTTCCTGAGAAACGCAATCACAGTGTGAGCTTTGTGCTACACTTGAATTCTGTTACCATCTTCACTGTAGCAGTAAAACTTCTATAACTGAGGGGGGAACACTTGTGCTACTCCACAGCGAAAATGTGAATGGGATTAAATGGCATTTGGCTTGTTTGGAGGCTGGACAATATTTAGAGGTCTCCGAACCCAGATACCACTTCAGATTCTCTCCTTTCCCCCCTCTTTCTTCCCTGGGCATCCACAGGTGTAATCTTAAAAAGGCGATTTACCTAACTTCAGCAGCTATTTCCTCATTGCTTTGGGATTAAAGGTTTCAAAAACGTTTTGAGGAAACTGTTTTGCATGAGAGAGCCCCGGATTTGGATCTGGGCAGGCACCAAATACACCCTGTGAAGGTGGTCACTACCCGCCTGTGATTCACTGCCAGTTGGGGCTGTTCTGGGCTTGTTTCCCTTCCTCCTTCCTCCACCACTTTCCCCTGTTCAAGCCAAACACTCCCCAGTTACCCGCCAGGTCACCACACGGCATCTCTGGGGACCCCACTTGGGAGGTTTTGGCCCCTGTGCTGCGCTTGGACCTCACGACCCCGGAGCAGCCCAAAGCTCAGGATCTACAAACATCCCAGGAGCTGAAAAGAGAGGAAAGATGGACTCGGGACATAGCACTAGCCTGCGACTCCATCCCCTGGGGCAGCATCTGCCGCCTCCTTTTCCTTTTTTTCCCCACCAATATTTGTAAAAAAATAACAATTCCTTATTCAGCAGACCTTAAAGCCCGTGTGTTCAGCTTTCTCGCCCCGCTGTAGAGACACCCACGTGGCGGGGCAGGCCGATGCAGAGCCCGTCAGGCAGCGGAGATCAAAAGTTCAGCTCCAGGTAAAACAGGGTTTCCCGGCACAACCACCCTGTTTGCACAACTCGGCGTGGGTGCGGTGCAGGTGAGGAGAAACCTGCCTGCACCTCCCTGGGACTAACAGCGGCCTCGAGAGCTCCTGCTGCAGCGTCCTGGAAAACTGCTGCCTCCAGAGTGGCGGAACACGCACGTAATGAAAGCCCCTGAGCTGTGTTTTGGGTTTAGGGGGGGTTTAAAAAGTGAACTGTGAGTCGTCAGGCTTTTGGGGTTTCCTCCCTGTCGGAAGAGGACTGTGCTCTTGCTGTGTGGTCTGCGTTAAGCTCGCTCTAAACCGAGGATGGCAGCCGAGCTGGTGAGAGGACGGGGAGAACCAGGGACTCCCTGTGCAGAACACACCAGGGTAAGGAAAAACTGGGTCACTTTTCAGCACCTCAGTGCCGCAGGGAAGGAGGCTCCCAATGGGGTTTGCCCATCCTGGCGGGGCCCGCGGCCAGCCCTGACCAGAGGTTTCCAGGGAAGGAACACGAACATCTGCTGTGGGGCGTAACGCTCGGGCTGCTGCTTGTCCCTCCGGTTTGTTTGTGGTGCTGTATTTTTTTTTTTTTTTTTTTTTTTTTTTTTTATGGACAAGTAACACGAGTCAATTACCAGGTTTAAATTCTGACTCTGTAAGGTAAAATATCCTTTAACTTAACATGCTGCTGCATGCTTGGCCGTCTGTAGGACGGGAAGTTAGATTCCCGGAGGTGCTTTGCAAATTAAGACTTCACATCGTGATCCAGGTGAGCAGCTTGTCTGGTCTTGCTCCCAGCAATGCCCAGTGTGTCAAAGAAATGTAAAAAGTCCTTCTTGAGGCATAAAGACCTTTTCCTATCAAGTTTTTCTACCGAGTTCAGGGAGTTTTTGAGTTGCAGCCTTGCTCCAGACCAGGAAGGGAGTTGCTTCCCTTGCTGCCCAGGTGAGTTGCTGGGTGACACTGGGTGCTGACTGGCCGGTGGTTGCCTAGCCTGGAAGTGCTGCCGGATTTCCAGGTGATCCCACTCTTCCAGAGATCCAGCCCCAGGGTTGTATGTGCTGACTTTGTGCCGCCGTTGACTTTTCTGGGCTGAGGAGTTTGTTTCTGCCCAGGTCTGTGTGCTTTTTGCCTCTGGGCGAAGTTTGGGGGATGCTCACCTGTTGTGGAAGGGTTGGGAAGAGCTGCCTTCGGAGCACTGTTCGGGAGCAGCTGAGCATTACCCTGAGCAATAGAACTGCTGGGGAAGGACAAGCTGCCAGCTGAACCAGGAGCTGGAGTCCTGGGGACTGCAACAGCTGCAGAGGCTCCCAGTCTTCATCAGAGCCTTGTTTAGGGACTGGCTGATAAACCCTCTTTGCTGCCGTTTTGTTTTTACATTTCTGAAGTCGGACATCTGGGACAACAAGAATAGTTTTGTCTGCCGTCCCCATGAAGCTGCGTGGGCTGGACAGGGAGAATCTCTTATCAGATCTGGCAAACCTTTATTTCTTCCCATGAACATTCACGTCTTTGCTGCATCCTCGCTATGTCTTTGAGGACAGATGAGGACTCAGCCTGCGAGACGTGTAGTTCTGTCTTTGAGCCCAGAAGTAGTTTCCTGTTGCTTGTGTGGTTGTTTGTGTGTTTCAAGCTCTTCCCCGCCTCCAGCTGTGTCAAGGGCATTATCATAAGGCTCCGCATCTCCCTGGTTTGTAGTGGTTGTGTGTGCAGGCACGAGCTAACGCTACTCTCGTCCCTCTTTAGGACAGCAGCGATGAAGCACTGTTTTTACAATGAGACTGTGGGGTTCTTCTACAACAACAGCCGCAAAGAACTGACCACGTACTGGAGGACGAAGGATGTGCTGGTGGTTGCCCTGGGCCTGACTGTGAGCGTCATCGTGCTCCTGACTAACCTGCTGGTCATCACCGCTATCATCATCAACCGCCGCTTCCACTACCCCATCTACTACCTGCTGGGGAACCTGGCAGCTGCCGACCTCTTCGCTGGCATCGCGTACATGTTTCTCATGTTCCACACGGGGCCCAGGACAGCAGAGCTCTCCCTGAAGACCTGGTTCATCCGTCAGAGTCTGCTGGACACCAGCTTGACAGCCTCTGTGGTGAACCTGCTGGCAATCGCTGTAGAAAGGCACCAGACTGTGTTCACCATGCAGTTACACAGCAAAATGTCCAACCAGCGGGTGATGATCCTCATCTTCTGTATTTGGGTCACGGCCCTGCTCCTGGGGCTCATCCCGTCCTACGGCTGGCACTGCCTCTGTGCCCTGGAGAAGTGCTCCAGCATGGCACCGCTCTACAGCAGGAGCTACCTGACCTTCTGGGCCATCTCCAACCTGGTCATCTTCCTCATCATGGTGGTCGTCTACACGCACATCTTCATCTACGTCAAAAGGAAGATGACACGGATGTCCAAGCACACCAGCTTCCACCCCCGCTACAAGGAGACCATGATCAGCCTTGTCAAGACGGTCACTATTATCCTGAGTAAGTCCCCTCGCTCTTGCCAAACCTGAATGATGCTTTGGGCTGCGTGGGGTTGGTGAGGGACGACGGGGAGCGCTGGGAGGTGACGTTGTGCTGCTGGGGCGGTGGTTGGGTTTGGCTGCTGAGGAGCTCAGCACTTTCAGGACTCGGCATGAATTCCGAGTGAGCTGTAGCGGGTGGGAGTGCCCTGGCAGGGGGGAGACCTCTCCTGAGTCTCTTGCCCTCTGAGATGGCCGCTGCTCTGCTCAGCAGAGCCTGGAGGATCTGTTAGTAGTGGGGCGTGGTGGTACCCGGCTGCCGCAAGCGCAGGTGCTTTGGGCACAGAAGTGGCTCTTTTACCTGCTCAGCTCCGCTCTGCTTCCTCCATGGAAGGGTGGCGGGGAATTCGGAGCTGTAACTGGGCCTCCGTCCAGCAGCACCACTCGGTACATCCTTCGTTAAAGAACTGAGAGAGGTTTGGGGCAGATGTTACAAGGTGATGGGGAAAGAATGAAGGAGTTGCCTCCAAATTCCGTGCTGTTGACTGGAACAAAGCACTGAACTCTGTTCAGATTTTTTTTTTTTTTTTTTTTTTTTTTTTTTTTTTTTTTTTTTTTTTTTTTTGAGCAGCTCAGTACCAGGGCACAATCTGCTCGGATAAATTACACCCCTGGAAGCTCTCGGCTCTTAGCTCGAGCTGCTCCCTGTGCGCACGGGATCTCCAGCAGAGCACTGACTGTCTGTCAGGCTGTCCGCATACAGTCTGTCGTGCACACAGGGGCAGAGCACTCACTGGAAGCAATCGGCGCTGAGGCTCTGCCTCTCCAGAATATTCAACTTTGGTTAAGTGCATCTAACAGCGGAGGCTGCCGCATCCCTTGTGCTTCCAACAGCCCATCGCCCCACGATTTCTTTAATCTGTTTTTGCCTCGTGCTTTAATGGTCTGACAACCTTTCTTTAAAGTGAAATAAATCACCACGCTCAGATCTTCCGCAACCCAGCCCCTACGCTGGGCTTACGGTCACAACCTCTTGCAAATCTTTCCTGATAAGCACAGAATTTGCTCCGTCAGGGAAACCTTGTGGCTGCAAACAAAGGCTACTCCCTTGTGAGCTGGTGCTGACGGAGTGGGGCTCAGCGGGGGTGGGAGCAGGATGGGGGGGGTTGGCTTGGTGTGTCCCTGCTCGGGGCTTGCCGGCTCCTGTTGCAACTTGTGAGCGCCGAAACCGGAGTTTTCTGCCCGTTCCTGCCTTTCCTGTGATGTCTTCCCCCACCTTGCAATCTCTCCATCTCCTGTGTGCAGCTGGGAGTTCATTGCTGCCTTGGAGCTGATCGGATGCTGCACAGAGTCAGTGGGGCTGAAGAATGATTTACTTCATATGTTTTGCACAGTCCCCAGTGGAGAGAAAAGGGGTTTTTTTTGTTCCCTTTTTCTTCCTGAACAGCATCAGAGGATGACCCCGTGGTGTTGACAGCATCGTTTAGTTTTATGGGTCTTCACACCATCAACTGGAAGAGGGTTGGCGGGGGGGGGTGCTGCTGAGGACAGTTGTTTTGGGAGATCCCTTTCCTCTGTGTCCCCCCTCCTGGCTTGGCCTGCCTGCCTTCGTCCCCTGCCTTGGGAGGGAAGAGCTGGGCTCGGAGGAGGCTTTGCGGGGAGTTGGGACTGGTGACTGAGGTTCGGACAGAGTGGAGAGGAGCCCAGAGTGGAGGCTGAAGGGAGGATGAGGACTCATCAGGCCTCTGGGACTCCTGGAATCCGAGGGTTTTCCCCTTCCTCTGCGGGGCAGTGCCGGAGAGAAGCAGCAGTCAGTTCTGTACAGGTCCCGTGTGTGGGAGGGAATTGCTCAACTCGGGGAAAATACCTTTCTGTTCAGAGAGTCCGCAGAGGGTTTTCGCCCTCCCTGTGAAAGTCCGGGTGTAATTCCTTCTCCACCCTCGTTCCCCAGCCTTCTGCAAACTTGGACTCTGCACAGAGGAATATTTTGTGCCTTATGCATCCGAGGGTGTAGCTGGTGAGTGTGCGAGGCGGCGGAGGGCGTGGTAGGAGCTGTCTGTGGGTGCTGCTTCATCACGAGGCCAGCCTGGCTGCGGTTGATAATCCTGCAGGTCCTGGGCGTTAAGAACAGGTCTAGGACCTGACCTGGAAACCAACCATCAGTCCAAGGTACATCTGGAAACCAGTAGCAGGTTTTCCCACAGCCCAGCCGAGTGACACGGGAGGTGATGGTGACCAAACCGCAGGGCAGAGTCGTTTGTGACCACGTGCTGTTGGATTATTAAGAGTTCAGGTGGCTTCCTGAATACTTTAGCTTCTATTAAGGAGCAGGAAATCAGGTGGATTTGCAGGCGAAAGAAACTTTAGGTACCTCTTTTTGGTTTTCCCCTCTCATTTTCAGTCTGCCTCTGGCTTTACTTAGTGCTGCTGGGAGCCAGGCTCCAGAAAACCTAGCTTGCCTTGTGGTTGCTGAAAACCTGGCTTAAAAAAAATTACATCACTAAACTAGGGAGACCCTTTCCCACAGGCTCACTCAAAATAGAAGTATTGGACCTTCCTTCATGACAGCCAGGAATCTGTTTTGTGTATTTGCTAAATTTAAATGGGGCAGAGCTGTAGTCTGCAAGTGTGGGGAAAGCTGCCTGGCCCCGACGTGGCGGCTGCTGTGGTGACCCCCTGGGAGCGGGAGTTGCTTAAACAAAAAGGGTTACCTGGTGCAGTGACCTGAAATCAGCGGGGAGCCCTCCTGGAAACCCAGGAGATCCCTCCCACGTGTCCCTTTGACTTTTCCTCCATGCAGCGTTTCACTCGGTGACAGCTGTAAATTCAGCCCCTCGGTTTTGGTGCAGCTCCTGTGGCTGTCGCTCTTTCCTGAGGGATGTTTTTCAGTGAAGGGTGTAGCTGCGGAGTTCCCAGCAAGTCTCGTTCTCTTCCAGCCTTTCCCAGAAGACCCGGCAGGGTGCAGCTCCTGTGCCTTAAGACACAACCCTGTGCGTGACCTCCAGCAGCACTGTTGGGCGAGCGCTCCCTTTACGTCAGCCTTCAAATCACGGCTGTGAAAAAAAAAAAAAAAGGGGTTTAGGAGCTGCAGGCACCTCCTGCTGTCATGCAAAGCAGTCATTACCCTTTTGCCAAGGAGCTTTGCAGGTGGTGGCAAGAATGTGCTACAAGCCCGAGTGAATCCGTGGTGGACTCCGTCCAGCTCGGGCGTGCTGTTGGCCAGCCCGTTGCTCGGCTATTTTCTGCTCAACGTTTAATTGTGTGAGAGATTTCATCAGCCTGCCCAAAGTGTTGGCCAGGATTCTAAACTCGTACTGCTAACTAAACCCCCATAAGCTCTATGGGCAGTGGAGATTATTTAGTTCAAGATGTGTCACTCTGACTCTTTCCTAATTTTATGGCCTGTTCCCCTTTTTTTTTGGGAAGGAATGGCACGTAAATAGGAAGCGTGGATGTTTTATCTTCGCTCTCTAAATGCGACGATGGGATGAGGGGGGGAGGTGGAAGGACTTGGAAGTGTTGCTCTGAGTGAATGGGGTGGGGAGAAGCCGTTGTCTCCATTTTTACAATTTGCTGGTTGGATCTTTGGTCTTCCTCCAAAGCAGAAATACAAAGTGAAACTAGTTGTTTTTCTTTCTTCCCATTTAAACTTTTTTTTTTTTTTTTTTCACAAGATAAATCACCAGCGATCCCATCTTGCTGGTGAGTGACTGGGCAGGGCCAGCAACCTGCTTTTTCTCTAACAGGGGTTCTTCTCTCCCCAGGTGCTTTTGTTATCTGCTGGACTCCAGGACAAGTCGTGCTCCTCCTGGATGGCTTGGGCTGCAAGAGCTGCAACGTTCTAGCGGTGGAGAAATACGTCCTTTTGCTGGCAGAGATCAATTCGTTGATAAACGCTATTGTCTACTCTTACAGGGACAACGAGATGCGTAGCACCTTCCGGAGGATCCTCTGCTTTGTCTGTTACAGGAATTCTAAATACACCCCCACGGTGGTGAAGTTGAACACCACAGACCGCAGGACACTTTCTCAGAACGGGCACTTTACCGTGGATTCCTCCATTTAGCTCTCGATCGGTGAGACCAGCACGGCGCTGAGCAGCGCCTGCTTGGGGGGAAGAGCAGAGGCCAGGAGCGACCTGCTTCTAAAGCAGTACAGACTATATTTTTTTTTTTTTTTACGTGCTCAAGCATCAATATTTCTCTAGAATACCCGTCGTGGATGAAGGACAAGATGCTTTTAAGGAACTGCTGGACGGCGCGTTGTTTAGGCCGGACGTACTTTTTGAGTCGCGTTGTTATTAAAGACTGCTATTTCTAACGCAAAGTTGATTTGATTTGGCAGCATCTAGGAGGATGCGATGTGCAACGGGCATCTCACGTGATCTCTCGACGAGCAAAGTATTTTCTCGGTACTTCAGTATTACTGCCTTCAGAACTAGTCGTTGCAGCGGTAGCGTACTCCAAAGAGCTCTTCGGCTTTTACGCGTTGCTTCCTAAACAGAGCTGCTTAGTGCTTCCCCAGAGAGCCTTAACCCAGTCGTGTCCCACGTGCTTCGGAAGGAATATTCTTCTTAAAGCCTCTTCCGAGAGGAATCTGTTTGAATTGCTTTCTGAGGAGCAGATTCCTGCTTTCTGAAGTGTCTGTTGTTGAGTTTTAAAGTATTCCGGGCTTTTGGAGGATGCTTTAGGAGCACCTAATTCTTTCCTAAAAGGGAGAGTGGTGCTGTAACAGTTGTGTTTGCGTTCTGCTAAGCGATACCACGTGGGTTTATTCACAAGCTCATTGCCTATTCATAAACCATCCCTCCACTCGCTGAAAGCCCTTGGGGACAGGTTTAGGTTAGATTCCAAGGCGATCAGTATTTTTGCCTTGGGTTTTAATGTGCAGTTTTGTACCTTTGCCCAAATAACGTGTTAACCGTCTGGTTTGAATGTAGTCTCGCTCTCAGCAAAGCACCATTAACAAATTAGCAGTATTAATTGATGTTAGTGCACGTAGGAGCTAGTTTTCAGAGTAAGTCCACTTGCTGCATCTGACACGGTATTAACTGTCACCCTGGATTGGGAGGCCATGGCTGGAGGGCAGAGGCTCTGCTGGTCGGAAGAATATTCCCAGCTGAGAAACTGGAAATACTTCAGATTTCCTTCTCCTTCGCGCTGCTAAATTTTAACAGTGTGAACATGCCTGCGACAGTCTGAAATCCAGAGTGTGAGTTGTTTATCTTGGGCATCTGTGAGAGCAGGGAGAGGCCAGCAGAAGGCAGGTCTTGGAATATTGTCTAAATTTTTAATTTCGGAGGTTTTTATTAAAGGGCGCTGTTCTGTCCGATGATCAGCTGCTTGGCTGATCCCTTCAGCGGGCTCTGCAGAGGAGACAACGTGCTGGAGGCATTGTAACTCAAATCCGCGTGGATGGACTTTTTCTGGAAGAAATGGTCAGGAAGTGAGTGTTAAGGTGACAGTCTCCTAACGCAGCCTTGGAGTATGGTTCCTGTCTCTGTGTCCCAGAGACTTTTTGAATAAATATTTTTTATTTTGTCCTGGGTTTTAGAAAAGATGACTTGGAATTTTTCCCCCGTTTCCCCATTCGGAAGCCCTGGGAAAAGCGCCGTCCTCCAGAGGCGTGTGGTGATGCTGGGAGGGGTCCCAGCCTTGGTGCTTGTCGCCACTGTGACTCGTGGTGCAGTGGCCCTGCCGCTGATCTGCCTTCCGGGCGGGTTGTCTCCGAGGTGCTCCCAGGGCTCTACAGCTCTGGCTGGGGGGGCTGTAGCCTCCAGAAAGGCCACGCAGAGAACTGGAGGAAGTAACTTTGAGGCTGACCCGGGGGTGAGACTACAGCCTCGGTCTGTTGCTGGCAAACACCAGCCACGGCTGGTGTGGGGACGTTTCACACTGCTAAAGCGTACCAGGCGGTAGGGCTAAGAGAAGGCATAACTTTAATTTTATTGCCAAAGATGACTTCTAGTTACTTTTACTTTCCCTGGAAAATGTTATGAAGACACAGGAACCCCCTGCAGTGGGAGCAGGTGCTGGATTAGCTGGAGGAGGACTGGAAAGGTGTTCCAGGGAGTGACGGGGGGGACAGAACACACTTGGACTTTCCTTTCAGCTTTCCTGAACATCCCCAGGGCAGGAGGAGCACAAGTCCTACTTCATGCAAAGCTGCTTTGACCATTCAATACATGCCAAGCTCTGCTTTTATTAACAAAAGGGGAAGGAGGAAATATCAAAGTTCACGTGGCTTAGGCGTGCGATTAGTGCTGGTGTGATTTAACGGGGGGGTGTGAATTATCTGTGCTGCCTTTGGGGGTGAATGAGTCTTTGTAAGGGGCGAGGTGATGACACTTGGCTCCCAAAAGAACTGCAACTGGCTTTCAGGCCCTGTTGGGATTTTATTAAGCTGCCCACGTCCTTCCCAGAGGGGTCTGGTAGCAGCCTGACCTCTGCGCCTGCTTCTCGAGCTGCCCCGCTCCGGCAGGCACTTCCATGTAAGTACCAGCACCAGGCAGGCTTCACATCCCTGACAACAAACTCTGGCTGCTCTATGATCACCCTGTAGAAAGGATTCTTTCTGATGGCTTTTTTTTTTGTTTTCAGTGTTTTAAATGACTTATTTGAGCTTAGACTAAGTGCGATCATACACAACACTGGTGGGAAGCGTATCGAGGACTTGACCGCTTTGTGCCAGGCAGAACATCCTGACCCCCGGGAGGCTGTCGACACTTTCCTTATAAAACCAGCCTCTGGATGATGGTAACAATGTCCGGATGCAGCCTGTGGGCTCCAAACTGCTCGATTTTCACAAAGGTAAATAGCAACTGATTAGTGTAAGGAGAAGGGAAAAAAAAAAAAAAAAAGTCCCAAACCTTTAATGGAGCTTGTCTGGGTGAGGGCTGGCGCATGTTGGGAGCCGAAGGGGGTTGCCTGGAATTCTTCAGGGGGATTTCTCTTCCCGAGCGACCCGCGGATTTCTAGTTGTTTCCAGCTGGCTGTAACAGAGGAGAAAGCAGGAAATGAGGAGTCATCGAAAGTAGCCCAGAAAGTGCTGGTTTTCAGTCAGATTTGAAAAGAAACGGTGAATCAACAAGGCAGAGGAGGTGGGAGAGGGATAACATCCTCCCCCGCGAGGCAGATGGGAGAGGGGGAGACATAAACGGTGTTAGACAGAACACGCATCCCCAAAACCAGGGGTTAGGCTGTGCGGTACCCCCCATGACTTTACTTTCGAGTTTTATTTGGAAGGACAAAGCCTCGTCTAACTACATGGAACCACGTCACGCCGTGGTTTTCCACTTGCTGCGTCCTAAACAAGTGCTGCAGCAAAGGGTGTGGTGTTACCCGATTACATGTTCGTTTTCCAAAGCCTTTAAATATAACTTTTAATATGGTATACGGAGCTGGATGCTGCCAGGCTCTTGGGATAGCTTTTATTTTTTTAAAAAAAATTCATGATTCATAACCTGTGGTGTGTCCAGCTTAAATGTGGCAATATCCCTCTTTTCAGTTTGAGAAGACCCCCTGCTTTTTTTTTTTTTTTTTAAATCACAATATGAAACTGCCATTGAAGGGTCATTGCTGGTTTCGTCAAGCTTTTATTTTTAGGAGGAAATCTCCCTGAAATTAGTGTGTGTGTGTTTTTGGTAGGGTTTTGTTGGTTTTTTTTTTTTTTTTGAGGCATGTGAGACTGTTCTAGACTTATTGTGTGTTGGGTGGGAGGAAGGAAGAGACACCTAGGAACTCTTTTAAAGGGATCAAATGTGGGACAAGGGAGAACACACAGCTTGATCAAAGATCGGCCGTATGGCTCCAGGAATGAGGGGTCGTGCCTTGCTGACTGGTTGGAATTCCTTAAGCAAGCTGCTGCCAAAAGTAATATGGATTTTGGTGTGTTCTTCGGGGAGGGTAGCACGGGAGACTAATACTGTAGGGACTGACGGACTCTGAAGGTTTATTTTATTGAAGAAAAGGAATCCAGCAAAACCCAACCTGCAGGAAGGGGGAAAGGCAGAACAAAGGGGGAAAGCGAGATAAATAAGGGGAAGCTGGTGGTGGTGGGTTTTTTCTTTGTTTTTAAACTTCAGTTTGTCATCCCTCTGACCTACTGAGACATGCAAAACGAAAATCAAGGTTTCTGCTAGACTGTAAGTGCAGCCAATGCAAAAGTTAAACTTTTTGGAGGCAGTTAATGCTTTTCTGTCTAGGGCAAGAGTGGAATATCCAGGCTGAGAGCTGCTTTGTCATGTGCAAGGATGAGAGGTGTGGCGCCGGGGGCCCTGGTCTGCAGGACCAGGTGGTATTTTAGGGCCCACCCCTACATCTGTGTTGTGCTTCCCCAGCTGAAGGCTGCTGAGGAGACAACAAGCACCTGGAAGCTTTTGTGGGGCGAGTTCTCCTCGGCGTAGGACACCATCGGGGCAGTCGTGAAGCCCCGTATCTCTCTGCAGCGGGCTGGCACGCAGGTACCCAAGGTAATTTAAGAAAGGTCAGGCTGGTGGTGTAACCGTGGGTTCCCGTGGTATTTCCGTGCAAAGCATTTCTATAGAAGGCACGATGTTTAGCAGCAGTGGCTGGGTTTCCCAAGTCCGTGCTCCCACACGGTATGGGAGCGTCACTTCTGTGAGCAGAAGGGAGGAGCAGTTGCGTCCGTGTCCTGTCTCATCCAAAAGCTCTTACAGCCCCGAGTCCAGCTTCGAACAGAGTTTCTGGAAAATGTTTCTGAGCTTGGTCTTGCCCAGGTTTTGTTTGTCCTTATGCTGTGGCTGTCCCAGAGAACAGAGCGGGCGCCAGAAGGAAGAGGTAAGGAGGGGATCTGACCTGCCTGCATTTCCCAGCGGGGAAAATAAAACCGTCCCTCAGTTGCTCCCACTCATTTCCCAATAAATCTCACCTCAGGCTCTCCCGTAGTGGTGACAGAGCATTCACCTGACGGCTTGCCTTGTATCTGGAAAGGAGCGTTCGTTTGTCGTGTTCACCCTTTTCATGGCAGAACCAGCCTCACTCTCTAGGCTTTCATTTGCTCACTGAAAGCAAGGAATAGAAACCAGAAAAAAAATGCACCTAGGGCTTCTC
The DNA here is from genome assembly GCF_003259725.1 of Athene cunicularia. Classification (NCBI taxonomy): domain Eukaryota; kingdom Metazoa; phylum Chordata; class Aves; order Strigiformes; family Strigidae; genus Athene; species Athene cunicularia. Next base: position 125,913 of record NW_020799501.1, on the reverse strand, counting down.
CAAAAGAATTAATTTTTTTTTCAAATATACCTGTAGATACCAATAGAGCTGCAAAGTGTCCCCATCACAGCCTTAATGTCCTGAGCACTACACGGGGAGAAAGCCTCAAGGCGGCAGGAGAAGATCTTCCTCCACAGTTTCATAATCATGGGCTCATCCAGATTTTGGTGCCACCAACCAGAAAGTAAGAGGAGCTCGCACACTGGATTTCCTTCTGGTATAGCCATTTTTCACAATTTTTTTTTTTTTGTGCTACTCACCTCTGATTTTTAGCCCTTAGCACCCACTTTTGTCCTGGTAGGGCTAACGTAGCGTGGTAGAGCAGAGGGCTGTGGAGACAGCAGTGGCTAATTTGCTGCTGGGGTGTATGGTGGCAGAGAAACAGAAATGATTTTGGCACTGCTGCTTTTCCCCTCTTGCTGTCTCTTGTGCCTTGGGGAGCTTCAGTGAACTGCTGCCTGCTCTTATTTTCTCTCCGGCTATCAGGGAAATCACACTTTTTATTGTAAATAGAGATCAAAGATGAGTCTTTGTATCTTGATGTTTTCTGGCAGGGGCTGCTGCAAGTGTAATGCAGCTTTTGGTGCTTGATCAGTTTTATTTTACTCTCTGATCTGGCTGTAACAAGCCACTTCGTTCAGAGCCCAAATCAAAGTAAAACCCATCCGTGTTTGGAAATGATAGAAACCAAGAAGTTTCCAAGAGCCACTTGACAAAGCTGAAGGTCAAAGCCAGAGCATCCTAAGGCCCAGAGCGTCCCAAGGCCCAGAGCGTCCCAGCTGAGCAGGGGTGGGGTGTCCTCGGGGTAGTGATGGGGACCTGTGTCACCCTGGTGCTCTGAGCCACAGACCGTGCGGTGGTTTCATCCCCTGTGGCAGAGCCCTGACGTTCCTCAGGCCATCACAGGGGTGGCCGAGGGATGGATATAGGTGAGCAACTGGAGGTTGGAGCTGCAGGAATCACCCCGAGCAGAAGGTGGGAGCAGCACGGCTGCCCACACGATGGGATGCAGCTCTCCAGAGCCCATGGACATCTCTGCGAGTGCTGCTTGGAAATGGTGCCTGGATGATTCTCCTTGGAAGTAGCTCACGAGTCGCCTTACTGGCAGGAAAACCTGGGCAGCTGCTGCGGGGATGAGGGGGGCTGCGTGCGGGAGCACTCCTCCGCCGGGAGGCAATGTAAGCCAAGCTTTTCTTTCCCTGCGTGTTTCCTTGTTCTCCGCCTGCTGCTCCCTGGCCCCTTGTCCCATCAGCCAGCTGTCCCGGTGGCACTTTTTAACGCTCTCATTGGCACCGCTCAGTGCTCTGTGGAGGGGCTGTGGCCCCCCCATGCTGTCACCGGTACACGAGTCCAGGAGTTGGGTGACATTAGTCGTAGCCTTGGAGCCTGTTGCCCACAGCCTCCCTGTTAGTTTGGGGCTGAGCAAAGCCTCCGACTGATCTGGGAAGCCTAGTTCACAGGCTCCAACCGCCAGGATGCCGACAGCAAGAGGTAGGTAGTCGCAGATGCAAGAGCAAGGCAAGCGTTTCTGCCCCCATGCAGAGCACGCAGGTATTTTCCCCACACGGACCTACAGATTAATTATCTTACGGGCAGAGGCACTGACAAATAAGTCTGGCCCTGATAAGCTCTGAAATACAGCAGGGGAGCATGCAGGCTTCGTGCCTGGGAGATCGTCATTTCTGTGCCGCTGCCTCCCCCGCAAGAGCAGCAGTCCTGGGTCTAGTGGTTAATTAATCCCATCACAACACCAACACTGGTCTGAGCTGTAGCTCTCTCTGTGGAAATGCCTAAAGCTAAGGCAGAGCCTACAGTGGGGGTGAACCTCCCTGGGAATTTATGCTCTGTGGGCTTCAGGCTCAGTTTATAACTTGTCAGTTGGCATCTGAAGTCCTGGGTTTAGTTTTAAAATGAACTCTTCCCCCTCACCCCGCCCCCCCCCATTCCTTTTTTTGTGCTGACAGGAGAGAATTCACTTGCTAATTATACCCCAGTCCATTTCCAATCGAAATGCAGAGGGCGATTTATCAGAGAGCTGGAGACAGCTCTCCACGTTCCCTTGGCTGCATCAGCAAGAACTTTTGCAAGACAATTTAATTTCTTGTCATCTTCTAATCCAGCTCCCTTTCCCCCTATAGTCAGCTTGTGAATGAGAAAAGATGGTTTATTAATCATTTTAGCAAAAGGCTGGGAAATACAGCGTTTCTGCGGTGGTGCTTGCTCTGTATCTCATCAGTCAGCATTCCCTGAGCCACAGGGTCATAAACATTCAGCCCTGTGACATGGGAAAATTAGTTCCCTCGTTGTGAAAACCTGACACGTGTGAACTCAGGGAGCCAGGTTTTGCTGCCTTTGGGGTCTTAAAGGCTCTTACTCAGAATCGCGTTTGGCCCCTGCCTTTTTATGCCAGAACCTGCTTAAAATAAAGCCTGAAACAGCCATGTCTGTGTTATTTATAGTTCCAAAGTGGGGATCGCTGGGTTGAGGGGGAGCTTCCAGCTCCTAAAGCCGGGCATGTGCCCAAATCAAGGTGTTAGGTTGGGAAAAAGGGAAGACTGCTGCATGCTGCAGAACTTTTCCACTAAGACGTGACATGCTCTGATCTCTCTAAAGCTGCAGGATAAATGCCACTGTCATTATGGCTTAGGGAGGAGCTGGGATAACGTTGTTTGGAGCCAAGGCACAACCCTGGGACCCGCAGTGTTGCCCTGGTTCCTCTGTCACTGCTGCGTTCTTCCCTGCTTCACTCTCTGTCCTCACCCTGCTTCTGCTCCAATGCATTTCCAGTGTTGTCCCTTCCTTAGGACACTTTTTGTATTATTCCACAGGAGTTTCAGTTAAGATTTCTTACCTCAAAGGCAAAACATCTAAACCTACAAGCCCAGAACCAGAATAGATCTTGGTTTTCCTTATATACAGATGTTAGAGCTCAGTGGGAATTACTCATATTTGGGAATTTTAACAAATAAGCTGCAGTTTGCTGGCCAATCCCCTAATGTGGTAGTAATGGTGGAAAGTATTAGTGTGAGCAACTGTGTGGCTTGGCCGTGCAGGCGTTGTCCCGCTAGACCCAAAGCCAGGGAGTTGAAAAGCCAGGGTTGCTTTAGCACCAAAACTTAATGATAACCCTAAACCTACATGCACACAAATATATGTGTACACATAAAAATAAAACAGTAAGAAGCTGTTCTGTTTCTGGGCATTAATGCTGCTTCTGGTTCAAATGCTGCCCAATGATTTTTTTTTTTAAAAAAAAAAAAAAAAAAGGAAAATATACCAAGATCGGGTCGATTGAGAGTGTTACTGTGGTTATTGTTTTCCCCTCTGATTTAAAGCTTTGGTCGGTTCAATCAATAAATGCACCAGTACTAAGAGAATAGTAATGCTCTGCCTGGAAACCAGATCTCATGATCTGGATGGAGGCGAGTGGAGTTCTGGGAACCTGGTACTTACATGTTTGTGTTCACAGATACCAGCAGTTTCTTGGACATTTTGTCTTTTTTTTTTTTTTTTTCTTAATGCAACAATTACCCCTCAAGCTAAGACTTCTGACCATGACTCTGCGTTGACTACGGTTGTAGCAGAGCCTGGAATGTCAGTGGGTTTACGAGGTACATGGTGTTATGGGGGAGAGAGAAGCTAAATGGGGAGAAAGAGGTTTCCCTGCTTTGTATTTGGAGAGGGGCACTCACCCGAGCTTCCCCGGGACCGCCGAGGGGCCCTGCTGTCTTCCAGAGTCACGAGGATCCCCCACGTTACCATAATTGCTGGTTTTAGTAAACTTTTTGTTTTTTTGCAAGAGCGTCAATGCGTTTGCTGCAGAGGACCCAAAAAGGTGTTTTAACTTAGTGAGAGCCCAGCAACTGCCCAGTGCGCTGCACTCGCTCTGCTGGGAACCCCCCTGGAGGGGAAGCTCTGGGTCAGTTTTCAGCACTTTCATCATTCATCGTGTTGTCTAGTAGGGAATATTTTCTTTACAGAGATTTTGCTGAGCAGCCAGAGAAGCTGATGGGCCCGGCTGACACCAAGCCCTGGCCACCCGGCGTCTGAGAGAGGGATCAAACCCGAATTTTGTGTTCAGAAGCCGAAGTTGAATGTCACCTGCCTGCTTTGGAGGAGGAAAGCAACATTTCCTGTTTGCAGAACTGACATTGTTCTTTTAAACAGCACTAAAACTGCAGCACTGAATGTTAAATTACCCTTGCCTGCGAGGTGACGGTTCAAGCGTTGGGGCGGTAGCAATCAGGAGCACGGAAGATGCTTCTACTTGAAATGCAGCTGTAAAAGCACGTAAATCCTGGCAGCACGTTACGCCGCTGGACTGTAAAACGCTGAAAGAGGTGGAGAACGATGACTGACACCGCCAGTTCTGCGCTTGCACAGAAGCGCTTAAATACAGAATCTAAATTTGAGGTTTTCTCCTTTTTTAACTTTTTTAGGCAAGCTGAGGTCTAGCTGTAGGGCTGTAACTTTCAAGGGGCAGCTCAGGAATACACCCAAACTCCTTGCAAAGCTGTCTGGGTGACCCGCTGGGAAAAAAAACCAAACTTTTTCTGCTCTGCTTTGTAGCCAACAGACCTTTTGGAGCTGCAGCCAGGGGAGATGCGCAGCAGGTTTGCTGCTGAGGCCTCTGCAGGCCCGGAGCCACCCGCCGTGACGTTAAAGCATCTTCCCAAGGTGACAAAGCAGCGAGCGAAGAGGAGCTGAGCCCGGGCTCGGTCCGTGCCGCCCGCTGACGGCAGAAGGCCGTTCTGGCACCGTGTGGCTCTCGCGGTGGTGGTGTTTCAGGGCCGTGGCTGGGCAGAATAAATGGCTTTAGAGGTGACAGTTTCCTCAGGTTACCCAGAAACGCAAACAGTATTGGCAACAAAGAAATAAGACACAGTTGTCTTCCTTCAGTTGTTTCTTACTAATGAAGCTCCCTTAGCACGAATCTGAATAATTCTGTGCTTTTTGAGTGTAAAAAGCAGAGAATGGAGATGAAAACCGGTGTTTGTTCGTTTGATGCTTGGCCTGACATCAGGTCCGTGAGAAGACGCTGGCGGCCGGGCAGTACCCGAATCCCTCACCGCGTTTAGATGCGTTTTGCTGTTAAGGTTGTTTATTGTCTGCCGTGACAAAACAGAGGTCAGCCAGGCGGGGAGCCCCAGAACTCATCTGAGGATAGTTTTATGAAAGGGCGTGGATTTGATCCGGTCGGTTCCTTGGGAAGCGCCCGGGGAACCGCGGGCAGCAACCGGGAGGCGGCGGCGGCGCTTAGAGCCCGGGCGGGCGGCGCTAGGACCCAGCGCGAAGCGCCCGGCGGCCCCGCCCGCAGCGTGTGTGGG
>NW_020799501.1:106650-120536 GCF_003259725.1 Athene cunicularia | reverse complement strand
CACACACACACACACACACACACACGCACGGCCGTTCCCGGGGCCGTGGCGGGGGGAGGCGGAGCGTCCGGCGAGGAAACGGCGGGTTTTGGTGGGAAATCGCCCTCCGGAGGCGGAAAGTTCCCCGTCCGGTCCCCGGTGTTTCTGTGTCTTCCCCTCCGTACCGGCCTCCCGCAGCGGGGAGGGTCCCCCCGGTCCCCCCCCCGGTTCCTCGTCATTAATTTCCCGACTTTCCGTCCTTCTCGCCGCCCGGGTGATGTCAACACACAGAAATTGCAGCCGTCATCACCGGTGGAAACGGGATTGTCCTGCCCGATGTCACCAGGAACGGGCAAACCGGAGCGGCAGTTTCCACCGAGGGGCCAAGTTTGCTCGGGAGGGGTAGCGAGAGGAGCTGGGGGGGTTCTCGGGGCACCCCCAGGCACGGGCGCGAGGGACTCTGAGGGTTGGTTTTTTTTTTTTCCACCATCAAGAAGTTTCTAATCACATTTAATGGAAAAAAAAACCAAAACCAAAAACCATTCGGCCTTTCTCCGGCCTGTTGACTTCGTTGGGATGTAAATAATTACACGGTAAAGTCAACCCAATTCAGCATCTTCTGGTGCGTTTTTTGCCCCCGAGCTGCGTCCGGCCCTGATTGGCGCGGTGTAATTACACGTAATTACACGCTTCGCTCCCTCGGCGTGCGCCAGGTGGGCAGCCCCCGCCACGAGGCGGTTGGGGAGAAGGTGCAGATTTACAGAACGGGTTTATAAAAATCCACAAAATGGGGTTCTGGCTTTTTTTTTTTTTTTTTAAATTTTTATTTTCCCCTCCTCAGTTGGATGTTGCGTGCGGTCGCCCCTCCCTGCCCGCGCCCCCATTTCTCTATCGCGGCGGTGACGATAAAACCGTGTTGGGTGTTGGTTTGTTTTTTTTTTTTAATCTCTGCCCTAAAGTTTCACTGGTTTTGGGTACGCCTGTTGCTATCGTGCGCTGACAGCGAGGGCGCACCGAGGCGGCGGCGTTCCCGGGGCCAGGTACCGGATTCCTGACGGTTGAGAGGATTCTGTGAATATGAGGAGAAACTGGGCATTCAAAGAATGTCATAATTTGGGTTTAAAGTCGACTCTTTCAGGTAACTCAGCTGCAGCCTGGAGGGCAGTGAAATCCGTGTGTGCTGTGGGCCACGTGTAGGACTGTTGCTCCTTCCCAAACCTTCAGTTTTTCTTTCCTACCGGGTACTGTATCACAGAAAGAACTGCCCGCAGCTCCTGTGGGTTCTGTAGGCGTGGATTTAGCTCTGTTGCATTAGGCCTGCAGTTTTCTCTCACAACGTCCTATTTAAGATAATCTTGAGCGGGATAAATTTGGCAGGAACTTTACTTTCAAGAGTTGAGGAATGGGCTTTGAAAAATGGCCTGACCATTGTTTAAACTAAATTACTTTAACATTGTCTTAGAAACGCAGTCAGACTCCAGCTGGAGCACAGCAGGCTTTGAAGGCCCCCACATTTTAAAAGAAATTTTGGTGTATTTATGCATAAAAAGAGGCTTTTGTTTTCTAGACAAGAAGTTTGTGGGTTTACTTAGACCTCCCTAAGAGGACGTGTTGCTGAGGAAGTAAAACTAGGGCCTGGTTAAACCCATCACACAAGTGATACGGGGATGTGGATGGAGTGCTGGGACTTCTCACACCTCAGGAACACAGCGTTGAGTGCTGTATTTGGGGATTTTTTAAATTCTTTTTTATTAAAAATAGCATATTGTTATAGGTTTTGTGTATTATTTTAATGCTGAGTGAACGTGGAGGGTTCTTTCAGTGCAAGCAATGATAATTTTTAAAATCTAAGTTGAAAACTTGGGTGAAAGTTTCACTGAAATGAAATTAATCTGCCAGGGATGAGTTTAGTGCTGCTGTTAAACATGTTACCTTATACCTTAGTCTTCTTCATGAGAGTTCATGGCCATGTTAATTATGCAATTATCCCTGGGTCTGGTATCCACTGCCCTGTACCTAAACACCGCTTTTGAGACCCGGGTGAGAGTACAGTCTGAAGGCTTAGGATTCATTTTCTCTCTCCCTCTCTCCCCCCGTTTTTTCCCTCATCAGGCAAGGACAATAGGCTGCACTAGGCTGTCTCCTCAGCTGCCTTTGTTCTCAGGCTGTTTGTCTTGGGCTTGATATTATCAAACATCTCTGTAGGCGAATGGGTTTTACACTTCTTGTGGCCGTGTCATGAAGGAGAGTGGCCCATCGACTTCAGCTTGTGGGATTTTTGTTAAAAGCTTGCCTTCTGATACTGGCTGGCAGCTCAGCAGTAGCTGGGAGGAAGCTGAGCACCTGTATTTGTGCCGTTCCCAATAGCTGGAGAAGTGGCTGGCGAGCAAGGAGGAAGGTCAATTTGTATTTATATAAAAACCATGTTGAAACCCAGCTATAACGGCGATCTAAATATTATTTCTGAATTACAAAAGTGGTCCCATGAAGCAAAAGAGACTTTCTTGGAGGCGTGTGTTGCAGCTAGATACTTCTTTCCACTGGAAGTCAGTGGAAGTTCAGCACCCTGCTGCTGGTTGCCCCTGAAAATCGGCGGCGGTTGGGTGAAACCTCGGCTCCCACTTTTACATGGTGCTCACCACCCTTCGGATGTGTTTTCAACTCAGCAAAGGATGTAATTCTCTGGTTTGAGTAGACATTAGGATGGATTCTGTGTTAATGGTGTAATTAACATTGTCCCTTCCTGGAGAGAAGGGGGAAAACGAAGCAGCAAACGCTGGAAGAGTTTCAAAAAGGCAAAATTAGGACGTGTGGTAAAATGCTGTTAAATACAATGTGCTTTCCCTTGGATCCAGTGGCCACTCATGTGAACTGGGCGAGTCAGTGAGGGGCACTTGGGTTCCATGTTGTTCCCACCATTCAGGATCTATGTGCTTCAAAACCACCAGGGTTTTTTTTCTACGTTTCAGAGGGATTCCGTGATTAGATTTTATAGAAGCGTACTAACTCAAGAAGGAACTTTTTATCCCCACATATAAAAGAGGCTTTTGGTAGAACTGAAGGTGCTCACGGTTCCTTTAAGCAATGCAGAATTTTCAGTTTTAAGGCCTGCATATTTTTACAACCGTTTGCTCCTAGTGATGGCAGAGCGTGGCACTTAAATGAAATACATCACCAGAATTTGCACATTTCTGTCTTAATCTTCTGCACTAACCTGCCGTTGCTGAAGCGCGATCCAAGAGCTCGGTAAGTCTTGGCATCTTTCGCCGCCTTTCCTGGTGGCGTTCACTCATTCTTCCTTCTTCCATTTCAGAAAACATGCCTTGAACTGCCACAGAATGAAGCCTGCTCTTTTCAGCGTGCTGTGTGAGATCAAGGAGAAAACAGGTGCGTTGGTGTCTTTTCTGGCCTCAGCTTCCCCAGACACCCCCCCTAGTCACTCATCAGCTTGGCTCTCCTTTAACACGGCCCCTATTTTCCCTGATAGACTCTACAATTTAAAGCTGTTTTTGTTTTTTACTTAATCAGAGAATCATTTAGGTTGGATAAGACCTTTAAGATCATCTTCTGAAGCTGGAAATTGTTTTGATGTGTTTTTTACAGTGCTGTCTGTGTGCAGGTTTGGAGAAAACAGTGCTGCTTATTCGAAGGAGTGTTGTGGTTGTGTGTACGTAAAGAATCTATAGGTGTGTGTGGGGGGGGTGATGTCTCTAGATACCTAGAGAATCCTGAATAGTCCTGCTGTTATGCTCTTTTTTCCTTTAAGGAATCCATACCCAAATTGTGGTGGTAGTAAGAGTTCAAAGTTGACAAATAACTGTATTACAGAGAAAAAGAGACAGTAAGGCAGAACACTGGTGGTACTGGGAAACCCAGAAGTAGCAGGAAATGGAGTTGATGCTCACGCAGCTTTTTTTGAGGAGCACTGGGGTTTGCAGTTTGAATTACCCAGTATACACTCATACGTGAACGCTTAAGCAGTGTTGTTTGAATATCCAGTTTCTATAAACTCTAGTGAATTTTGATGTTTGAGGTTTTTTTAGAGAATAACTACTTTCATTATATGTACCTAAAATGGTGGTGTGTTTGGGTTTTTTTTTAACTTACAGCTGTATTAACATTTAACATCCTAAACCTACCTTTGTAGTATTTTTTTTTTTTTCTAAAATACAGAACCTTGCAGTGCTCCTCACTGTGCTGCCAAATGAGGGACCAGAGAGGTCTGTCCTCGGCGGTGCCCTTGTCACAGGAGGCAGCTTGGAGGCAGACATGACACGTTCATTTCAGGAGAGTTTGGTTGCATATATTGCCTTCTCGTGAGAGCACTTTGGTCCTGAAGAAAAATGTTGTGGTAGTAAGTGCTGTCTGGGTGTGCTTTTATGTCTGTCTGTCTGTCTGTCCTTGGAGGATTGCTGTCCTTAAAGAGGGTCTTTCGTCTGTTTTTCTATACGGAAAGCTTCCTCCTGCCTTTTATTGATTGAAACTGTGACTTCTCGGAGCTAAATACACTTGCAGGAACAGACCCTGCTATGGCATTATGCTGGATTTGTTTTGGTCTCATAGGTTTTTGAATGTCTGATGGTCTGTCTATTCCTTATTTAAATTATGGGGAGCAGATGTTATGGCTTCAAGCAAACAAAAGCCTGGACATACTGTAGCACAAGGTTTTGGGCTTTCTTTGTGACCCAGGCACACAAGCTTCTTTTTCTAGCTCGGAAATCAGTTTCAAACATGTTCCTCCCCCCCCATCTTTCTTTCGTTCTTTGTTGGAGCGCCAGTATCATTCACAATAGCTCAGGATAAGCCGTGCGCTTTGCAACGGGCAGCCAGCTGAAGGGTGCTGAGAATTTCTCCCCACTAATGTTTATCAATTAAAAAGAAATGACAAAACGATTCTGTAATTTAAATAGATTTGGCCACATTTAATATTTTGGTCAAGACCTGGGTTCTGCCCCCCCTCCCAAAAAAAAGGTGTGGGTTGGTTTTTTTTAAATTTTAAACCAGCTATGGGAAAAACAGGTATTTTATTTTCAAGTCTTAAATAACTGCCTGGAGCATATGTCACTATTTGAAGAGGCATCTAATCCAGGAAAGCCTACTTAGGTTTTTTTGGGAACCCTCAAAAGCATTTGGAGCATTTTTCATGTGTGCAGCAGATAAGGGTTGTGCTGGTTGGGTTACACTTCAGATACAACTCAAACATGGCACGATTCTATCTTAAAATCAGAATTAAACATCTGTCATGTTAAAAATGCACGCTTTTGGTGCTGAATATTAAATTTCTGAGGTTTTCTTCTCGGCTGATTATACCGTGCTAGGAAGATGCTCGTCTGTGATGGGCTCCAGGCCCCTTGGGGCAGGGGAAGTGTATTTCTACCCACTTTTGCGGAACGCGCTGCACAGTGGGACTCTGATTCTGCATTTCTGGCCTGGGGTAGGGAACGTGTTTGTTGCAGCTTTGTAACATCAAGTACCATTTCTGATTGTTTTCGTGGCGTTGCTAGCTGCAAGCCTCTGTCCTTCCTCGAATGTGCTGGCGCTTGGCTGGGTTAATTCAGCGGGCACCTTTTAATTTGGTTATAAAACTTGGCAAGCAGCGTGGCAAAGGACACGTTTCCTCTTTGTTGGGGAGTTTGTTGACATTCTTACGTAGCCGAGTCGTGTTCCTCAGCGCTCAGAGCCCCGTGGGCTTTTGTCTTCTGTTTCCATTCGCTCTCTGAATGTGCCGAACTGTCTCAGATCTGGAGAACGCGCTCTCTGGTGACGGTGCTTTGAGACTGGCTGAGCCCGGCAGTGTGGGGCTCTGCAGTGGGGTGCTTGGGGGGGGCTGCTGTCCCCACGGAGAAATGGGGGTGCAGAATCTGCTTGCTACTACACGAGGGGTGCGTGGGGTATTTGGGTAGCGTTCAGAAGGGATTCGTGATTGGTTTAAGTGACCTGTATTAAAAAAATAGACTCCTGCCTTCTCACCTAACAGTGGGATTTGGGGGCTGCCAAATCCAGGCAGACTTCTGTCTGACTAAAAAAATCAGGAGTCGGTATTTAGCATGAGTTCTAGGATAAATATTTGCCTGTGTAACATAAGGGACAGGATCATCTGGGAAAAACTGAGATGTGGATGAGGAGGGGTGCAGGTCCACCCCCCAAGTGCCTACTTCTACTCTCCACGGGTATTTTATACATCACACAGTATGGGCTGTTCATTTCTGGGCCTAATACGGCAGGTTTCGGTTCTCACTTTGTGTATTCCAGACCCAGGAGACACATTTATCGTGCTGTTCTCCCTCTGTCGTGTGTTATCGTGTGCTACTTGCTCTACGAAGGAAAATCTGGAAAGGAAAGCAAGTCTAAGCAAAGTGTGCATCACTTATTTTGGTACCAGTGATCTTGTACAGTTCATTACAGAACTGCTAATCTTTAATTAATGAGATGTAAATACATTGTAATGATTGCATTTGCATACTGAGTGAGGCTTCAGCACCTTAGGTTGTGATGTATTTTAATTAAAGATTAATTAGAAATGATGGGAATTTCATTTTGCTTAGTGTAATTATTTTACATATTTGATGAATATCTGGTAGGTGATGTGCCAGAGAATGCACAATATTATATTAGCACAGCTGACAGGAGTGACTCTTCAGTGGGTTTTTTTTTTCTTAAACATCCATAAAAGTGATGGATTATGAAGGATTGAAGTGTGAAGGATTTTACTGGTTTGCAAGGACTTTCTAAATCATGCTTAAAACACTGGCTCTGCTGTAACTCCTGTTTCTCAGCCTCTTCTCTCAAAGCCTTGAGTATTAACGGAGTTGTGATACGTTCTTAAACTATTGTGGGAACTTCCAAAATTTGGTGGCCAAAATGCTACTGAGAGGGAGCTTTCCAGAGGAGCGTCCTCCTCGGAGTACCAGTAGATAATAAGCAGCGTGTAAGGACAGGTGTGTGTAAGAAGTTGGTGTTGACCGAGAGGCTTTTTTTATTGTGGTAACTTTTCTCCTTTTTGGAATCCTTTTTGTTTAATGAAATCTCGTTCTTCCAGAAGCCCCCCCAGACTGCAAATTCCTGCGGGTGTAATTTTGGCAGAAATGGGTGATGCCTGACCCTCAGTGTGCCGAGAGCTGGCAGGGCAGATGCAGTTACCCTGACAAAACTCTTAGTGCTTCTGGAATTGTTTTTTCCAGCCCGTCCAAAGAGACTCACAGAGGCTGGCACGAGCGCAGGGTTCCTGTAGCTGTGACAGTTTTGCTCACCCGTTGAGCCACCTTTTGAGATCAGCTGCTCTGCAGGGTTGTAGATGAGCAACTGCAGCTTTTCTCCGTGGAAATCAGAACTGGCTGCTGCTTGCAGCAAACGGAGTTACGAATTCACTGAACGGGTAGTTTTGAGTGAATCTGATGTAACTTCTTATTATCATTAGGTGAAGATACTAGGAGTAAAAATAAAGTTTAAGCAAAAAGTATCCGTTCCAGGAGATGCTGGCTTTAATTTAATGATAATACCCGTGGCACTGATTTCTGTAGAACTTGCGTTCTACATGTATGAATATGCAAAGAAGTTTAAAATCAGCCTGATGGAGCGGGTCAAACAGAGCAAGCTTCTTGCTCTCATTGATCCTTACGTCCACTCACCTTTGCAAGAGTTTATGAAATAAAACTTTGAACTGCTCAGTTGGGAATGTGGTTTACGATATGTTGATGATGGTGAAAACTCCTTTCTAGTTTCCTGTGACTTGCTCGAGCCAGCCAACCAGAGTCTTCCCTCGAGACTGGGAAGGTGCTTTCTACATGCTTTGCAGCAGTCAACTCGAGATGAGCTTATGTGTAATTGATGATAACTAATGTCTAATTACCATAATTAGACAAGTGACATAAAATTAAGCTGCAGCTGGGAGCTTGACTTCAACATGAGGTACTCTGATATGCATCATAATGTGCATAAAAAGACGTTTGGCAGAAGCACATTCAGATAAGAAGGTGACACCAAAATATCTGTTCCACTGAATTTCCTCTTGCCAGTCCAAGTAGTTTAATGTGAGTTTTCTCAAAAAGACTAAGCAGCAAATGGCTTCTCTCAAACTCTCTGCTGGGTCTTCTGGAAGAAAGAAAAAAAAAACAAAAACCACCACAACAAATTTTTAAAAATCCCCTTTTTTTGGTTGTTTCATTTCTTGTAACATTGGCTCAGTAAAGGGTGTATGTAGTAGATGCTATTTTTTTTAATGTATTAATTTTAATTCCATAATGAGTTAGAAAAGCCACTAACTTTTAAAATAGCCAACACTTCCCTCATTGCTGTCTTAGCTTGAGTTGAGCAGTTCCCTGTGTACTACGTTACTCACCTTTTTCCGCTTGCAAAAAGGCTGGGGATGTTTTGGAGGAGGCCTGGATTCCTGGGACAGCACGAATTCGGGTCTGCAGCTGCTCCAGAGCACTCTCTTCATCAGAACTGTGTCCTAATTTCTGTATAGCCTGCAAACTATTAAGTTCAGCAATGTCACTGTAAGTTTACGCTGTTCAAAATTATCATTGTTTTTTTTTTAGATGAGCTATTCTTTTGCCTACAAAATGCTGAAAATGGTTACAAACGCTTATGTTTGATGTTTCTACATATTCATAGTTCTCCTGCCCTCACACTAGAATTTTTGCATAAGAGATCTTAAGCGTTTATCTTTGGTGGGGAACGTAATATTCCGTTAACCTGCCAAGGACAATTTGGAAAAGGTCGTTTGAATTTTGTAGCTTCATAAGGTTAAGACCAACTGTTCATCAAACTAAAATTGTCTAAGCAATTAAAATCAAATTAAAAGCCAAAAAGCTGTTGGCATTTTTTTGTACTGACTCAGTATCTTGTGAGTTCTTAACGCTTTTTAAAAAAGGAAGTTCATAATAAATTGTCAAAAGATTTGGGGAATTAAGTTTTTAAAATAAAATTGCTTGGAATCAAACTTGAATAATTCGAGCATGCAGACTGCTGCAGTCTGGGTTTGTTGAACATAAGGAAATTGGTTTCTGGTGCGTTTTTTCACATTGTTTCAGATTTTGATAGATTCTTAAATAGATTTGAATGGATTTTAAAATTCAGCACCGTTAAGACTTCAGTTTGTAGCCTGCTGCTGCGGAGCACAGTGGTATCCTGGGCATGTCAGGTGGACAAGATCAGACTCAGGCCTTGGGTACAGATTCCCCCAGGATCTTGCACTCCTGTGGTGCTCCTTTCCATCCCAGCAGCTCAGGCCTTTTGTCCATCCGCCGTGGTCTGTCTGCAGGAGCTGGTGCTGAGTGCTGTGGAGGACGGGGTGAGGAGCCAGGCAGCAGGCTGATACATGGGCATCTCCTCTCTAAAAGCCTCCTCCTGATTTTTACAGGCTGCTAAAATACTTTCTATTGTCATATAAACTAGTACGACCCCAAGGAGTCTACTACCTCCCTGCATTTGAAAACTTCCCTCCTGTTTTGGTGCTTCTCAATCTAACAGGTGTCCTGTTTGTTTGGATGTGTTGCCTAGTGGCTTTGTTAAACGCTCCCTTTTTTTTTTTTTTTTTTTTTTTTTTTTTTTTCCTTGAGCTCAAGACCTGCAAAAACCTCTCAAGGGCGTTTAAATGCTTTGCCAGAATTGAAGTGGATGCTTTCTCCTGTTTCGGAAATAATCTGTTGATTCCCTCTTTATATTTATCTAGTGTTAAGTATTCGCGGTATTCAGGAAGAAGATCCCCCAGATGCTCAACTAATGAGACTAGATAACATGTTGCTGGCAGAGGGTGTCTCCGGGCCCGAGAAAAGAGGAAGAGGAGGACCGATGGCTGTAGCAGCAACATCAGGTGGCTGTCCAAATGACAATAGCATTGAACACTCTGACTACAGGGCCAAGCTGTCACAGATCCGACAGATATACCACTCTGAGCTAGAGAAATATGAACAGGTGATCTTTCTGCATGGAAGAGTTTTTATCATCTCAATTAAAAATAACCGTTTTTTCCTTTGGTGTTGGTTTTAAGAACAGAACAGGAAGTATAATGAATTCAGGTGAACGCGAGGGTATCAAATTCAGTTGAAAACTTAGTGTTACGGAAGTAAGGCGAAGATAGAGGGACTGGACATCAAACTAAAGATAATAAATGTCTTGTTTATCTTTGTTGCCGTTTTTTAAGAGTAAATAGAGTAAAGCTGAAACATGGAAGCTCCTCTAAAGTTTTGTGGATATATATTCGTGTTGGGGAAACGAATTCTGGGGTATTTTATGGTTTGTCGATACAAATATGTGTGTTTTCAGGCCTGCAGTGAGTTCACCACCCACGTCATGAACCTGCTTAGGGAACAGAGTAGAACCAGACCAATTTCGCCAAAAGAAATCGAGCGCATGGTGAACATAATCCATGGCAAATTCAGCACCATCCAGATGCAGCTGAAGCAGAGCACGTGCGAGGCAGTAATGATCCTGCGCTCCCGCTTTCTTGATGCCAGGTACGAGAAAACATGGTGATTGCATCAGAAATCTCGAGTCTGTCATTCCCAGTGTTGATCCAGTTTAAATGTGAAGAATCCGCTACCCATTTTGCTTTGACATCAACATCGATTTAATTCCATTTAATTCTTACATTCTCCTTCAAACCAAATGTATTTTAGAGGGGAAAAAAGCCAACAGTGTACTCTGTCCAGTCTACTCTGTAACACCATTTAAACAGGAATTATTCATATTTTTATAGGCGTAAACGACGTAACTTCAGCAAACAGGCAACGGAAGTACTGAATGAATATTTTTATTCGCATCTGAGTAATCCTTACCCCAGTGAAGAGGCCAAAGAAGAGCTAGCAAAGAAAGGTGGCATCACGGTTTCACAGGTATGAAGTGTTTTATCTCGAATTAAGCGACTTTTTTTTCCTCAAACAATGGTTTGGTTGGGGTTTTTTTCCCCCCACAGTTAGCAACAGACTTTAGTTACTTGTACTTTCAGTAGGATTTAAGTTATTCCGAAGGGTTTAGTAGTAGATATTTTCTGCTTGAAGGCTAGTTTAAAACATCTCCTTTGCTGGCAACTTCTGAATACGGTGGAAAATAGAATATTTGATCAGATGCTAACAGCGATATGTATCTCCAGGTTTCCAACTGGTTTGGTAACAAAAGAATTCGATACAAAAAAAACATGGGGAAGTTCCAAGAAGAAGCCAATATTTATGCTGCAAAAACAGCAGTGGATGCAACTAATGTCGTGGCTCAAGGCAACCAGGCAAATTCTCCGTCTACACCAAATTCAGGTGAGTGGGAGCCGGCGAAGAGGCCATGTGCTCGAAAGTCTTGTAATTATTTCTTGTGACAATTAGTACCACGGACTACTGGTGTTGGAAACAGTCATAGGATTTCTTTTTCTTTTAAACTTAAATAATGTAATACTCACTGACGAAACATTTTTGGTGGGTTTCGTTTCTCATTAAAATGTTTGTTTTGTTTTGTTTTGTTTTGTTTTTTCCTAGCTTCCTCTGGCTCTTTTAAGATGACAAATTCTGGAGATTCGTTTATAAACTTGCAGTCATTGACTTCCTACCAGAGCTCCCCAGTGGGAGCCAGTGTGCAGTCGCAGGTCAGTACGGAAGAAAAAACCCCATACTTTGGGCAGTAAAGTAAACGTTAAAATCCAATTTCTCTGTCCTTTATACCCTGTGGTTGACCAGGGAGGTTGTGGAGTCTCTGACCTTGGAGATATTCAAAACCCAACCTGCTCTAATTGTCCCTGCTTCAAACAGCAGGGTTAAATTAGACAATCTTGTTTTATTTTTTCTAATAATTTTTTTATCTTAATACCAGATAGGGGTGGATTTCTCTGTCTGTAGCCAGCACTGGCTAGGATCCATGAAACAACCTAGAATCAAATTTCTCAAATGAGTCAAGAAACAAACCTGCTTCAGTGTGTATTTTCTCTTGGAACTGGAATTTTTTCTTGAAGAATTAACTGATAACTAAAATAACCTACTGCTATTCTTCCATCCTTTTAAATTTACAATAGTAAAATGGGGTTTTCTCTTTTTAGAGTCTTGTCTTATTCCATATAAATAGAACTTTGCTTGGGATTTGTGGTTAACAGCACTGTCAAACTCATCTTCTGCTGAATTTCTAAACATATCTGAACTGCAGAAAAGCTGTTCCTCTGTTATAAAAGCTGAGGGTGATTGTTCCTCTGTTATAAAAGCTGGAGGTGATAGGCTCTGATTCTGCCTGATAATGAAACAGCTATGGATAGCTCAGTTAATAGCAAGAAGCTGCAAAGAGAACTTGCTCCTTGCAAGAAAACCTGCCCCTTGTTTAAAGAATTTTTGGCCCAGTAGATACATAACACATACTGCTGGCGTTCCTTTAACTTGACTTTTTTATCCTTATTGTTCTCGTTGTGTGGGATCTTGTTCTAGATGGATTCCTTACATCACGTCATACACCAGACGGGAAGATATGACACAATTGTGGGGAATCCTTTGTATACGACGCAGCGCATAGATGTAAGATGTACTGAGGTTTTATTTACTTAGAAACATAAATTCTGCCTGAGATTAGTTTATAATCTGTAAATAAATGTTGACTTTTTAGTCCCTTGATGTGGCAATAGGAAAAAGCTGGAAAGATGTAGTTTAATAGACCAGCCTTCCCCTTCCAGAGCCTTGATTGAAAATTTTGGCTTTGATCACCAGAAGATTTGTGCCCTTCAGTTAATCCTTGCCATAAGGATGGCACTAGGAATAAGAGTAACATAAAATCTTGGGGGGCGGGGGGGAAGAGGTTTTATGCGATATTCATGGATTGTGCTTTGTCAGAACCTATACATAGTTATTTCATTTCAAAAGCGCTGTCACTTGTAAGGTGTATAAAGGCAGATTTTTTTTGCAAATAGTTGCTTAAACATGTAATGAAACGATAAATTTTTCTCCCTTCAGGCTAATGGCAGCTGGCAGGATGCTACCACCCCTTCATCAATCACTTCACCTGCTGGAGACCCTGGAAGTGTTAATTCGGATGCGTCTAATTAAGTTTTTAGGACCTATTGATGAGAGGAAAGAGGTCATTAGTGTAATTTGTCAATGTTGCTCTTTTGCCAATACTATTGTTTATACAACTTGACACACAGCTAATTACCTCAGAAAAAACCCTGGAACCAATAGACGATTGTGATTACAATGATACCTCTCTACCTCTCAGCCTCACGCAGTTGAGTTCTTTTTACTTATGCCCATTGGGATGTGAAATTGTTTTAAAAGAACTTGCTTCATTTTCCTAACCAAATTCATTTTTTAAAAAATATGGATTTTATGGTAAGAATCTGAAAGTGTCTCTTCTGGAACTTGGCGTTTGTCTCAAGTTTTACAGCTTAAGAAAACTGACTTATTTTAATTTCCATAAAGTTTTTTACTATGAAATTTCTGTTCTAGTTGATAGCTACTACCAGTTAACCCCCCTGTATTGTAATTGTATGCGTTCTCTGTATTGTAATTTTGTATAGGAAAATAAGCTTTTCTTAACTAGAATTCATTCTGAGCTAATTAATCAGAACGTTGCTTTACCAAAACTCTCACTGGACTTTGCTCTCGGGTAGGACCTTCCATCCTGTGTCATTCCACGTAATTCTAATTTAATGTCTAGTAAAAACAAACAAACAAACCAACCACCCACCCCCCTACCAACACAAACCCACCTGACTTCCCCCATGGATAATAGGTTTTTGTGCATTTCCGCAGCTGTTAACACAGAGTCCACCCCTTTCAGTTGAGATTTTATCAAAGATAATAAACTTCCAAAGCCTTTTTTTTTTTTTTTTAATTTCTGCCCGTTCCGCTGCCCCGGGCTCGGAGGCCGCGGCGGTGCCTCAGGGGAGGGCGGGAGGGGCGGGGCGGGCGCTGCGCATGCGCGGGCCTGAGGGCGCCTTCCCG
>NW_020799501.1:103436-106600 GCF_003259725.1 Athene cunicularia | reverse complement strand
AGCGTTCCTCCGGCGGAGCCCGCCCCGCGGCTGAAGGTGAAGCGGCAGGTAAGGGCGCGCAGCGGGGAGGGCTGGGGAGTGCCGGGCAGAACCTCCCCCGGCTGAGCCCTGCGGCCCGGTGGGGGCCGGCCCGGGGCCCGGGAGGAGGATCTCCGTGCTGGAAGGGAGAACCGGAGGCACCGGCGGTCTTGGGAGGCTGCCAAGCTGCGATCCAGCCATCGCACCTCAGCGCTGCTGTTGCTCCGAGCTAGAAAGCAAAGCGCAAAGATCAGGTTCAGTGCTTTGGAATCCCTGGAAAACTCCCTTTCCTTTCTTTTTACCCTGCTAAGGCGCCCGTTTTATGTGTTTTTCTCAGATCCTGACCCTGGAGAGAAAAAAGCGGATCATGAGCAGTTCCTAAAGCCACCTGGTGAACCCCCTGTTAGCAGGACCAGTCCCTCAGCAGCTGCGAGGAAAAGATCCCAGGAAAGTCCCAGCCATAGGAAAAGCCCCCTCAGACGTAGTCCCAAGAGGCTGTCCCCCTGGAGGAGCAGCCCCAGGAAAGACCATACCCCGAGTTCCTTTACCTTGTCCCCGACACTGCTCAGCAGCCCTCCTCAAAACAACCGTCGCTCTTGGTGTCGTTCCAGCCTGAAAGGAACAAAACAGCGAAAATCTCTGCCTCCCTTTCACCAGGATGTCACTGGTACGTGTTCCGCTTCTCCCCTTTATCAAGCTCTCCTGAGAAACTTGTCGGGCAGCCTGCGGCACGTTGAAATTTAATTTTGTGTGTGCCACCTTGAGGGTGGTTGCAGCATCATTGTGTTATTCTAAACACCACTGACATCCGTGTTGGTGGTGGCCTCGAAGGTCCAGGGACTTGAAGTTAGAAGGAGATGCTGCACTAACGGCTTCTGCAGACCAGTGGTTTGTTGTCTCTGCCTTTTTATTTCTA
Source organism: Athene cunicularia (assembly GCF_003259725.1). Classification (NCBI taxonomy): domain Eukaryota; kingdom Metazoa; phylum Chordata; class Aves; order Strigiformes; family Strigidae; genus Athene; species Athene cunicularia. The sequence continues at coordinate 105,666 of NW_020799501.1, read as the reverse complement.
CAGCTGAGCCTTAAGCATGACTTTTCCTTGGTAGGAACTTTGTTTCTGCCTCTTTTCCTTGCTTCTTCCATACTCTGGCAACTGCGCTGCTGTACAGCAACAGCTTTTAGTGTCTTTCTGGAACATTTCAGCTGTTTGTAGCTTGGTGTGAATGTAATTGTACTTAAATAATTTTATTCTTTTTTTTTTTTCAGAATTAAGCAAATCAATTAGCCTGGATCTGCCAGAGCTTGACAGGCTTTCTGTGCTGCTGTTGTCCAGTTTCCAGGTAAGATCCTCTCTTTTAGTGAATTATTTTCCTCTTGCCTTCCTTCTGCCACTAAACATGTGTTCTGATTTGTATAACTGAGCTGTGAAAGGTGGGCTGGGGAAGGAAGGACTCCTCGTTCTGTAACTAATCCTCCCACAGCCTTTGTCACAATCTCAGGAAAGGGTGCTAAGACCTTTTTTTTCCATCTTCTTTTAGTTTTCTGCACAGAAGCTTGAACACATCTTGAAGCAGACAGAGGGCTTTAGCCCTGAGGCTTTCAAAGCTAACGGTAAGGTGTGGTCTGTGAGTCAGCAAGGGTAATCCTCTATTTAAAAATACTGATTCTTCCCCATTATCCTCAAAATGGAACCAACTGTTGTTTTCTAGAAGGGGTGGGTGCAGGTAAAATTACACCAGTGATGTTTTTTAAGATGATGCACGTGACCACAGTTTCTGGGAGGGAAGGCAAATGGGTAAAGTAAACCGTGGCCACGGAGATGAAGATTATTCCTTTAGAAAGAATCTAAGCAGTAACTAGGACACCTTCCGATAAGGAATCAGAGCAGTAGCTGCAGGTCAGGAAGCAGCTTCATTTCTCACTAATTTTCCAAGTGGTGTTTTATCCTGTTTTATTTTGTCTTCATCTCCAGCACGCTTGCTTTCAGAAGACCTGGAGCGATACCTGCAGAAGTTGAAAAGAGATGGGACGCTGAAGAGCTGCATAGAAGACCCTAATGGGTAAGGACTGGCCAAGCTCATCCCTCGTGGAGCATAAGCAGGGAGTCATCTCGCTTTTGAGGGAGGAAAGGGCAGCCTGGACACAGAATTCATCTCCTGCCATGTACAAGGAGCCCTCTGCCAGCTTAAACCCTCCTACCCCAGCTGTGCCAAAACGTTCTGGGTTAGTCTGAAGATTTGAATTAGCTGGCTTCCCTCTTCCAGGAAACTATAGCAGAAGTGGTGAGGAAGGGCTGAGGGGAGGTGTGCTGGAGATTGTAGTGGAGTAAAACTTTTAAATGGGAAAGAAGTGATGGTGTCGTAGAATGATGGAATGATTGGCAGGGGGAGGGGGGAGGGTGTTCAGCCTGGGGAGGAGAAGGCTCCGGGGAGACCTTAGAGCAGCCTCCCAGTGCTTCAGGGGGCTACAGGAAAGGGGGACGGACTCTTGATCAGGGATAGGGTGAGGAGGAATGGATTTAAGCTAAAAAAAGAGATTTAGACTCGATCTGAGGAGGAAATTCTCTGTGCTGAGGGCAGGAGTCCCTGGCACAGGCTGCCCAGAGCAGCGGGCGATGCCCTGGGGCCGTTCAGGGGGCTCTGAACACCATTTTTAAGGTCCTTCCCAACCCCACCCCATCCCATGATTCTATTTTTCTGGTTTTGCTTTACAAATTTGAAGAGAAACCCCATTGCTGATGGCTATGAGGATTTTTGGGGCTGGGGTCGCTGGACCACCAGCACAGTGAATATTACCTTTATGGAGGAGACGTTTCTTTTGTACATCCTGCAATTCTAAACACTTGCACGCTGACCAGCTCGTGTGATCCACCTGTGGAACGTGTACAGACGTGGTAAATGTGTCCCTGTACCGTGCTGAGGCTGTGTCTGTGCTTCAGGGTTTTACTGGACACGGCTTTGGAAGACTCAGTGGCCCAAGTGAAGGAATACAGTGCCAGGTAGGACCGGCCATCTGCACGGCCTGAGGGGCAACCCTGCCACGGGCTTGGGCACCTCTCCCTAGAGGCTCTTTGGGGGGGTATTTAATCCTTTGGGGGAATATTTAATTCTTTTGAGGAGTTATTTAATTCTTGAGGGGTGTATTTAATTCTTTGGGGGAGGTTATTCTTTTGGGGGTTATTCTTTGGGGGGGTATTTGATTCTTTTGAGTGGGTATTTAATTCTCTTGGGGGGATATCTAATTCTTTTGAGGGGATATCTAATTCTTTTGCGGATTATTTAATTCGGGGGGGGGGGGGGGGG
>NW_020799501.1:98869-103386 GCF_003259725.1 Athene cunicularia | reverse complement strand
GGCTACACCCGCGCCTCCGAGTTCCCAGAGCCTCGTAAGTGCCCCCCCAACTCCTTCCCGGGGCGGCGGGGGGAGACCAACCGGGATTCGTGACGGTGCCCGGTCCTGCCGCCCGTTTCCCCCGCGCAGGGCCCGGTGTCTCCCGGAAGAAGCGGGTGTACGTGAAGCTGGTGCCGCCGGAGGCCGCCGGGACGGCCCTGCTCGCCCTCCAGCTGAGCCACAAGAGCAGAGCCCTCCCCCAGCACCTGAGAATAGGGTAGGGGGGCCCTGCCCGCCCCCTGCGCTCGCCGCTGCCCTGCGCGCCCGAACCCTCTCCAGTTCTTTATTGGGTTTTTTTCAGGGAAATTGGGAATTTCGCCCTCTGGTGTAAAAAAGGGCCAGTTCTGCACTCCAGGCCCCAGCCCGTCCCCAGCCCGCGGACGATCAGCGCCGGCCTGAAGCAGCTCTCGCTCCAGGCCCCTGACTCAGACCCCAGGTACAGACACACTCAAGGATTCTTATTTTTTTCCTCCCAGTCTTACCTGAACTGGGACTAAACCCCTGTGAGCGCTGGTGCCACCTCCTGCTTTCCCTTCCCCTGGCCTGGGGCTTGTTAGGAGCTGCATTAATTAATTAACTCTGCTCCAGGTCACCCAGTGCTCGCTCCAGCGTCAGACACGAAGCTCTCTACGACACTGCCAACATCTACGGCCTCTCGGGTAAATCCTTTCTCCATCTCCCATCAAATGCACAAAGCGAGGCTCACCCTACTTGAGGGGAACTTCAAAATAAAAATAAGCTCAGAGTTGGTTCCTACACAACTGTTGCTGCAGTTTTTCCCTTGAAAGACTCAACTCAAGCTGAGTTTTGAGAAGAGGGGTTTCTTAAAGACTTCGCCCTTCTGAAAGTTATCACTTGCTTGAATTAAGCTAGCACTGACCTCTTGCTCAAACTGTTCTCCAGGGGCTAAGGTGGCTCATCTTTAGGCAGCAATTATTAAATAATTGTGTTTTTAGAGCAGCTCCTGGCTCTTTCTAAAGCCTCTCTCCCTTCTCTTCCCAGCCATGGATGGAGTGCCTTTCACCCTACACCCCAAATTCGAAAGCAAGCTCAGTTCTGGCAGCAACGTGAGTTCCTTTAAGCTGCTGTTCCAGCCTTACCTCCTAACTAGTCTTAACTAGAAATATTTGTCTTTGTTTTAGGCTGTCCTTGCTGACCTGAATGTGAAGTCACTTGCTGACATCGAGGAGGAAGTAAGCGGGGCTGCCTTTGGTCAGGCTTTTGGGGTGCAGAGCGGTCAGGTTCTGCTTCTCACCACTTGTTTTTGGGTTTTTTTTTTTTCAGTACAATTACGCTTTTGTAGTTGAAAGGACAGCAGCTGCCAGGCTCCCGCCTGGTGTTTGTTAGTGCTGGATCTACCTTGAGGATGTAAACTGCAGCGGGGCCAAGCTCCTCTCTCTCTCTGATTAAACTGCAGTCGATGCCTGACTGCAGGAGCTGCTTAAGGAGAAAATAAACATGTTTCTCTTCTCACCTGCCAAAATATTTTTGTCATGGTTTTGAAATACAGGGCAGCAGCACAATGAAGTTCTTGGCTGGGGTGGTTCTCCTGCGCCTTGTCAACGCTACAGCTCTTTATTGTGAGTGTAACCTCCTGCGAGGGTGTTTTTGGGGTGTAGGAACTTCCCCCATCAGCCTCACCTCTTGGGTGTTGCTGTTCTTACTCCTACCCTTGGTCCCACTGTCTATTCCAAACAACGAACAATACTTTCAGCCCCACAAAGGAAGTTCCAAACACCTTTCAAAATACATCGATTCTGATTTTAGTTACCAAATTCTGTAAACGTTTCCTGAAACGTGAGGGCAGTACAAAACTCCCGTCGGTTGGTGGTACATCCTGGAAACATTAAAAAGTCAGGTCTTGTTTCACAGAGGTGATTTCCACATGTTTGGAAGAAAGCTTCCCCACGCCCGTTTTGGAACGGGATCAGAGTTACTGTCAGAAGAATTAAGGATGGTTCTTGTGATGGTGGAACGTGGCGCCAGGGCCTGTCCTTCGTGTAGCGCTGCCGGGGGCCAGGACCTTGCGCTCCATTTCAGGAAGGCACTTTAAGTTTTGCACTGCCCAGCAGAAACTGAAGAACTCGGTCCACTAACAAGGCGAGGAAGAAGTCAGCCAGCAACACTTCCGTGATCACCATCTTGAACTAGGAAAAAAACACACGCAACCCATTAGTCCCTCTCCTTCCCCTCTTCAGTCACTCTGTCCCCACCAAAGAGCCTCTCACTGGCCTCTGCAGCAACTCCTGAACTGGACCTTTTGAAGTTCCTTTCACAGCATGCTGTAACAATTGCTAAATGTAAGAAAATCACAGAAGCAGAGGCTGGGTTGGGTTGGAGGGACCTTTAAAGCTCATCTAGCTCAATCCTGCCCCATGCAGGGACCCATTCCCCCAGCTCAGGGTGCTCACAGGGCCGGGGCATCGCCTGCTGCTCTGGGCGGCCTGTGCCAGCGGCTCCTGCCCTCAGCACGGAGAATTCCTTCCTCAGATCTAGTCTAAATCTCCCATTTTTTAGCTTAAACCTGTCCCCCTTGTCCCACGGCTCCAGGCCTGGTGAAAAAGTCTGTCCCTGTCTTCATTAGAAGTCCCCTTTAAGTCCTGGTAGGCTGCTATTCTCCAGGCTGAACACCCCCAACTCCCCCAGCTCATCCTCACAGCAGAGGTGTCCATCCTCTGACCATTTCTGGGGCCTGCTCAAGCAGGTCCACGTCACAGAAATCACAGAACAGTTTGGGTTGGAAAGACCTTAAAGCCCATCCAGTGCAACCCCCTTGTCTCAGGCACAGCCACCTTCCACCAACCCAGGTTGCCCAAAGCCCTGTCCAACCTGGCCTTGAACCCTCCCAGATCAGCCCATCCTGCCTAGTGTTCTGCTAAAAACCGTAAGATGCCTCCAGAATTCCTCAGACTCCTCCCTGTGTGCAGAATCCAGCAGGCATGGGAAGCACTGCCTGCTCACCTCAGTGGGGATTTCGACCAAGCCAAACTGTTCGTTGAATTCCGGTGAAGAACTTGTGAGAAGGCCCCCGATGGCCAGGCCTGAGAGGATGATGCTCCACAGCAAGGGCTTGTTCTCCCGTAGACTCTCCATAAAAGGATGGCCCTGAAACACAGCAGGAGAAACTGTAAGCAGAGGTCCCGACTAGGGGACAATTCCTGACACGCTTTGGGACACTTGGCTCCATCCAACTTGGTGCAGAGAGAGGGAGTTTTTCCCGGCAGAGCACGGACAAAATGCAGTTTGTGATTAGAGAACATAGTGGTTGGTATTATTGCATCTTAATTACAAAACTGCCGTGGGAGATGCAACTTAAAACACGGCTTGCCTTGTAGTTGATGACAAAGGTGGCCATCTGCATTGCCATCGACATGATGTAGACGGTGCTGTTCACAAGGCTGGGCTCAAACTCCTTGTACAGATCCACAAACTCCTCCTGCCTAAAAGAAAACAAAGCCAGAGATCAGCGGGACCGACCCAGAACCACCAGGAAGGTTCAGCTGCCCTCACGCAGCCCTGCTGCCCCCACTTTATTTAAGGTTCGTTGGGCAATAAGCTTGTTCTCAAACAAGAGACCTTCCTTGCACAGCAGCTGCAGATGCTGCAAGTGCAGGTAATTGTTGGGCTTTTTTTCACAAAAGTGGAAAAAAAAATAGTTCTGGTGCATTTTTTCTTTCTAATTTTCCACTAATCCACTTCATTAGTGTTATTTCTGTCTCCCTTTTCCCTCTCAGCGTGGAGAGAGCAGACACGGGCAGCACAATGTTTCACAGACCGTATTCCCACTGGTCCCATCACATCCCTGACACGCTCCAGGTACAACTCAAACCTGTTTTTTGGACACATCTAACACATTTAACTCCTTGTGCTTGGCGTGCTCAATAAAGCACTCACAGAGTGCTGTGGTGAGGGAGGCCTCTCTCTCCCCTCCTGCTCGGCAGTAACTGGGAGAAAACATTCCAGTATTGGAGGAAGAGACACTCACTTGGAGTCGCTGCGTGCCTGGGCCCCACGGTACAGGTACACGAGGCTGAGGAAATGCACCAGGAACTGCAGCAGCACCGTCAGCACCGTGTAGAGGTTAAAGATGTTGGGCAGTGGGCGCTCCTTGGAAAGCGTCTTCAGAGGCTGAGGGAGAAAAATCATAGACTTGAGTTTTAACCAGTTTTCCAGCAGAATCCAACCACTATTTGTTTTTCTCAGGAAATAGCCACAAGAATTCCACTTTGCCCGTACAGGAGACTCGCAGCTCAGCTGCTGTAATGGCCTCAACTGAACTATTTATCTGCATTATCCTTCCCACCAGCTCCTGTAACAGCACCAAGCTGCCACCCTGCCATCACAAGATGCTCCCGTAAGCACGTGCTGGCCCCAGGAGCCTCCCAAACCCCCGGGAACACAAACCCCACCCCCTCCAGCACTGTGGACTGTTAACTTCTCAAAATAAACAGCTTTTTTTGGCGGGGGGGGGGGGGGGC
>NW_020799501.1:86802-98819 GCF_003259725.1 Athene cunicularia | reverse complement strand
AGTCTGGAGAAGAGGAGGCTGAGGGGAGACCTCCTGGCCCTCGGCAACTCCCTGCCAGGAGGGGGCAGAGAGGGGGGATGAGTCTCTGGAGCCAAGGCCCCAGCGCCAGGCCCCGAGGGAATGGCCTCAAGCTGCCCAGGGCAGGGTCAGGCTGGCTCTGAGGAAGGATTTCTGTGCAGAAGGGGCTGTTGGGCGTTGGAATGGGCTGCCCAGGGCAGGGGGGGAGTCCCCGGGATCCCTGGGGGGGTTGGAGAGTCGGGGTGACCCAGCACTGAGGGATCTGGGGGAGTTGGGAAGGGTCAGGGTGAGGGTCATGGTGGCACTGGAGGAGCTTCAAGGGCTTTTCCAACCGAGAAGATTCTGGGATTCTGTGAATCCCATCCCAGTCCTCAAAAACCTGAGAAACACTGGGTTTGCGTTTCAGAACACCAGCCAAACTCAAGACAGAGGCACAGGCGTGAGCCCTGCGTGCAGACTCACCCACATCTGCGTGTTTCAGAGCCCCAACGTCGTTGGTCCCATCCCCACACATCAGCGTGACATAGCCCAGGCTCTTCAACGTGGTGATGACAAACTCCTGCACAAAGAAATGCGCCGTGAGAACTGGCAGCCGTCTGCGCTGCGGCTCGGCCAAGTGCTTCTCTTCTGCAGGAGCCTGCTGGCATCACCCCCAGACTCCAAAAGCTTCACCTGCGGGATTTGTTTTAGAGCCAGAAAAGGCCAATGGGCTTAGGACACTTTAGAGTAACAATGTGGCACATCCTGAGCTCTAGTTCTTGCTGCCTGCTGGCACGGGTATTGGAAGTGGCTACACCACTTTGTTGAAAACAGCTTTAGCATTAATTATGTGCTATTTTTTTTTCCAAGAAAGGGTGTTCAGACAGTGGAATAGGCTGCCCAGGGAGGGGGGAAACAATCCCCATCCCTGGAGGGGTTTAAGGGTCCTTGAGATGAGCTGTGGGGAGATGTGGGGTAGGGGAGAGCTTTGTAGAGTCAGGCTGAGGGTTGGACTCGATGATCTGGATGGGCTTTTCCAATCTGAATGATTCCGTGATTCTATAATTTCTACATGGCACCATGTGAGCCCTGGTAAAGACAGGGTTTATCAGCAGCTGAAATCTCTCACCTTCTGCTTCGGCACCACTCTGGCAAACACCTGGATGTGGGGAATGAGCTTCAGCAGCTGCTGCCTATTGGCAGCCTGTAGGTGAGAGAGCCCTTCCCCGGTCACGCACAGGTCGTAGCGCTGCGTCAGCTCTCGCAAGGAGGCTGGTGAGTCTGGCAGCACCACAGCGCCAGCGATCGACTGCCACTGCCAGCTGCAGCCTGCAAAGAGAAGCACGAGCTCAACACGAGCAGGGCCGAGGCACCTGGCTCTCTGCCACGCTCCCAAACACCCAACAGACCCTGTTCCCCGTGTCTGCAGCCCCTCAGCGCTACGGGCACGAGGCCCTCGGCTTCCCACAGCGATGTGCCCACCTCCTGTCTAGGGACAGTCTTTATGTGGATCCTCCCTCCTTCCCTGCAGCCAGCGACACGGCTCCCATTCCCTGGATGGGCTCTGAACCTGCACAGCCAGGAGGCCTTCAAGCTGCTGCTGGTTTTTTTTTTAATTTTAGTGCTCAGACAGCTTGATTTCGGAACAGAGGAATGCACAAAGCTTGCAAAGTGCTCCAAGCCCGAGAAGAGAGGGACACTGAACAGCGAGTTATCTAGGAAGTGAGCCATCCCCACTATCAGCACCAAGCAGCAGTGCTCAGAGCACGTGGCTAACTCTGATACAACACCCCAGCAGGGCTTCGGCTGTCAACCTCCACAACCCAGGAGAGTTTCCTGCAAGGGACTGCTCACCTTTGCTCACAGGAGGCTGCAGAATGAGGGTGTGCTCTCTCTGGAGGAAGTGCAGCTCCCGGGCCACGTGGCAGGCAGTGAGAGGACTGTCACCTGTTATCATCACTACCTGAGGAGAAAGCGAGAAGGGTCAAAAATCAGTTGTGGGGAGGCAAGAGGCACTTCACAGCACGTCTCTTTTACACTGAGAACAGTCCTGCCTGGCCTGGATGCCAGTGACATTCCCTGGGAGATGCAGCACCCTGCAGAAAGGCTTTTCTCTTTGGGTCAGGGCAAATCCCACCACAAAAATAACATCATATCCCCAAGGTCTCCCTGCTCCCACCACAGGGAAGCCTTTTCCCTCGCTCCACAAAAGCTCTCAGTGCAAAAACTCCCCACCCCAAGCACCACAGCAAGGCTGCTGCTGACTCTTACGTGGTGTGAAGCATTCTGGATCTCCCTGATGACAGATTTGGAGTCAGCTTTGAGAGGACAGGAAACCACAATAAATCCAACAAATTTAAGATCACACTCCAAAGCTTCACGCTTCATCTCTCGCACCTGCCAAAGCAAATCAGCACATGGAGTGTTACCTGCTGCTCTGTAGCAGCAATTCTGTTTTCCAGCAGGTGCTTCCTCACAATCAAAGCATCACCAGAAACACAACCGATGCTCCGAGATGCACAGAGCAATCCTGGACTGTCCCCAGCTGCTCCAGAGAAGTTTCTTTGGCACAAAGCTCCACAAAAGCAGCCCTGAAGACTTAAACGTGCCCATCCCCGTGTAAAACCAGGTTCACAGCTACAAAGTTCAGTGCTAATCCTCTTCAGTTGTTATAAGGAAAGAAATGACCCTGCTTTACGACAAGGAAACGTAAGTATTGAGCAGTAATGCACAGAAATCCAAGGCTGGGTGCACAATGCAGCAGCTGCGATCTTCCCAGAAGACCCAGATCATAAAAACAACACGACTACAGCAGCTTTGGGCAACCACATCCCAAAAGAGACCCCCCACTTCCCCAGCCCTGCTCTGTTTCCTTTGCCAGGAGCTCGATTTCAAGGCTTACGCTGACAGATGTACCTGCTGGTGAGTGAGGTGCCCCAGTTCTTTGTAGCCCAGGGCCAGCACTCTTGCCCCCTCGTGTGAAATTTCCGTGTGGACAGCATGATAGTTGCTTGGGCACTGAGACAACTAGAGGAGGTGCAGGGAAAAGCATTGTATTAACACAATTTCAAACACAATTCAGTAGCATATTTCACATGAATTATGCAGACAAGGGAAAAGAGGCACCTTTGGGAGGGTCCCTCACCATCACGGGCAAAAGGAGATTCCCCCAGATTTAGTCCTTGGATTTAGCAACAGGGCCAGGAGTGCGCATGGTGAGATCTTCAGATCTCACTGGGATTAGACTGAAACTCCCTCGTGGAGTTTGTTTCCAGGCCTGGGCTCACTGTCCCGTGTTGCAGGATGAAATCCCTACATCATTCAGGTTCCAGAGCGGGCAGGGACAAGCAGAGGAGCACAGGGATGAGCAGAGGGGCTAGAGAAGGCCCTTCCTCCCCTTGAGGGATGCGCTCACCATTTTGTGCAGCGTCTCTGGGGCCCCTTTCACAGCTGCAATGTAACAGAGATCAGTCGAGCCGATCTTCTCATACGACGCCAAGACAGACATTCTTTTCAGGGCACTGGCAAAATGAAAGCGCTGGTGAATTTTCAGTCCCTGAGTTTTAATACTTCTGGGGAAAACTTTCTCATCTGGAAACAAACAGATCAGGAAATCCTGAAAGGTTTCTCGGTATCAAAAGCGACATCCCGCCCTTCAGGTCCCAGAGGAACCCACAGGTCACCGAGATCGTATGAATTTCCTCTCTAGATACAAGCACACAAGCTAGAAATTCTCATGAACCAAGGGACACAACCGATTAAAACACTTCTGTGTGTTAGTGTGAACAGATACGCAGCAGGTTGAAGGTACATTTATAGGATATATTATCATCACAGGTAAAAATCCAGAAACAAACCCCACAACAGCGTGGGTTTCAGTGGGATATGTATGCAATATTTCTGGACAATTTCTACTGTAGTTACCTGTGTGTGTGAAAGACAAGAAAGCAGAGCAGAAAGCCTCTGGAGAGGCTGTTTAAAACCCACACTGTGATGCTTCCACTACCACGACCTGCACGAGTCACCCCCTGATTTTACTGTGCAATCAGAACCAGAAGGTGCCAACCGGAACGTGGCAGCTGCAGAACGCAGCACCCGCCATCCTGAGAACAGACTCAGCTCCTATTTGTCACCCCTCAAACGTGCAGGACAAGGATTTCCACTGCCCCAAATCAGTTCCTGAGATGACACCAGATGGAATTCAGTCCTTGCAGAAAGCTGGCAAGAGGCACAGGAAATCTCCACAGACTAGAGAATGTCACACTCAGAACTGACAAAACTGGTGTTATCACCATCACCCCCATCAAAAAAACCAAAAACTCCCCAGCTCAGGTATCAACCAGGGAGGAGCTGGAAACAAGTTTTACCTTTGGTCAGGGTCCAGTCCACAGCTGTCAGCATTGCCTTCTCCAGGGGGTCACCCACCAGCGTCCCGTCATCCACCTGCACAAGCGAGTGGCACGTGGCGATCGCTCGGTGCGTCTCTACAGGAATGTCAGACACGGGTGTCACTTCCTTCCCATCCCTGCAGCATAAAAAAGACTGCCCATGTTAACAGACCCGTTCGCATTATCTCAGACAAATTCTGGAATTTCTCCCCGCCAAAAATTCCTACTCTAATACAGTAAACAGAAGAGCTTCTCATGGTGAGATCAAAGCCACAGGAAATCTGGCCCCGTCTCAACTGCAAGCGGTGCCAAAGCCCGTTGCTTCTGCCAGTCCTCCAAAGCAAACTCAGTTCAAGCAGAACACTCGAGGTAGAGGCCTGAACTGACACATCTAACTAACTGTAGAATTGAAGGACTGGGATGTGTCTCTGTTGCAGCATCAAGCCTCCACGAGCAGTTTGTTATGGCAGCAGAACGAGAAGGCAGGACACTACTTCGAGGAGCAGCAGCAAAGATCTCAATTACACAAAAACCCTATGCAAGAACCCCCTTGGGACAATCGAATTCCCCAAGTCCTCAGCCCAGTCGTTGCTAGAGACCAACGACCCTCTCTCCTCCCATTTTTTTCACTCTCTGAATCCCTGATCATCTTTTCTTCCCCACTGGAACGGGATCGCCGTAGTGCCTGAGGGGTTCCTGCAGTGCCCGAAGCCCAGACCACAGCAAACCACATCACAAAAATCACCCGGGACCCACCTGAGCCCAGCTACTCCTCTCACGACAAGGTGGTCGCTGGTTAACGTGCCGGTTTTGTCAAAACAGCAAACTTGAACTTTGCCTGCAAAGGGGATGCGGAAGGGCTCCGTACAGTACACATCTGGAAGAGAGGGGAGGAAATTCTGTGAGTAATCAGCTACAATGAAGCCAGGACACGGTGCTCAGGGGCTTTAACCACAAAACAGGAGCTATCGACATGGTGCTCTGATAGTTAATGAACCTGAAACTCCTGAGTTTCTGGAGCATTTGATACCAGAACAGACACCAAGCAGCAGTGATGTAGTGCAATAGAGAAGTCACTGACCTCCCCAGTTCCTAAAGGAACCTGCTCAGCACAGAACACCAGGAGTGTTGAGCACACAGTTCCCTCCTACACTTGATTTAGGACCCACTTCAAAGCACACAACCCCCAAGTTCTTTGGGGTTTAACCCCCACACCCCCCCCTCACACACCAGCTCCAAACCCCACACTGTCACTGTGCAGCAACTGAGAACACTACAGAATTTTCACACTCATTTCCTCACAGTTCCAGGCACAAGAAACTAGTTCTAGTTTTGTGTTTAGGCTTAGTACTTACAGAGCTTGGCCAAAGCAATGAGGGAGGTGTTGACAGCCAGTGAGAGCTCGATGGGAAGTTCAGGTGGAACAACTGAAGTCAGTATTAAGGTACATTCCAGGAAGAGCTTGTAACGGTTCCTGCTGGGATCCTTCGTGCCTAGGAACGAGACAGAAGAGCTGTGTATCCCCTCATCCTTGGACTGCATGCCCCCCAGAACTAAGACGAGCACCCCAAAGAAGCTCACCTACCTAGGAAGGGCTGTGGGAGGGTTAGAAAAACATCCAGAATGCAGTGTGGGCCCCTACACTGAAACACCGGCGCAGCCCAACCCAGCTATTGTAACTCTCACAAATTACGTCAACTGTCCTTCCCACAAGCTTTGGTACAAGTCCTGTGTAGAGACCTGGAAGAGGCAAGAAGAAATCTCACCTTCGATCCAGACGTATGCTGCAGCAGCAATGGCAAAGACCAGCAGGAACAGGATGAAAATGAAGGTCTCTAAGTTATTGGCTGTCACTCTCTTCACCCCAAAGAGGATTGTACGTAGCAATTTCCCCTGAGAAGAACAGCCTTCAGTGCAAGAAGCTATCTCTGCAGCATGCAGCACTTTGTTAAAAATATGTAATCACAGAATCACAGAATTGTCTAGGTTGGAAAAGCCCTTGAAGCTCCTCCAGTGCCACCACGAACCTCACCCTGACCCTTCCCAACTCCCCCAGATCCCTCAGCGCTGGGTCACCCCGACTCTTCAAGCCCCCCAGGGATTCCAGGGACTCCCCTCCTGCCCTGGGCAGCCCATTCCAACGCCCAACAGCCCCTTCTGCACAGAAATCCTTCCTCAGAGCCAGCCTGACCCTGCCCTGGGCAGCTTGAGGCCATTCCCTCAGGGCCTGGCGCTGGGGCCTTGGCTCCAGAGACTCATCCCCCCTCTCTGCCCCCTCCTGGCAGGGAGTTGCCGAGGGCCAGGAGGTCTCCCCTCAGCCTCCTCTTCTCCAGACTGAACCCCCCCAGTTCCCCCAGCCGCTCCCCAGCAAACCTGTGCTCCAGACCCTGCCCCAGCTCCGTTGCCCTTCTCTGGCCACGCTTGAGTCACTCAATGGCCTTTTTGGGGTGAGGGGCCCAAAACTGAACCCACTCGTCGAGGGGCGGCCTCACCAGGGCCGAGCTCAGGGCTCAGATCCCTTCCCTGTCCCTGCTGGCCACTCTCTGATGCAAGCCAGGATGCCATTGGCCCTCTTGGCCACCTGGGCACACTGCTGGCTCATGCTCAGCCAGCTGTCAAATGCAGCAGTTTGTTAAAAATAAGCATGAAACCCAATTTTAAAATGGCACTTGTGTTTTGGTGCCAGAGCCTGAAAATTATTCCATCTTCTGTGATCTTCTTAATATGCATCAGCTTACAGTCACCCATAATTATCTGTTAAAAGGCCCAAACTAATTGCTAAGTCGCTTAAGTTGATTATTTCTTTGAAGCAGTCTTCAATTTGCAATTAAAAAAGCTCATGTTTACATCTCCAGTCTCTACAAACACCCTCAAATGTCCCTTTCCAACAATTATCTTTACAGCAACGGGGATAACCAGAAGCTGTAGCATGCACATCATGCAGGCAGCTGCAACAGGAACCCCAAATCCTGACTCAGGGCTCCTGCATCAAACATCAGGCTGCTTATATCACACCCGGAGAACAGACTAACCTCATTTATTCCTCCCTCTTCCAAACACACAAGTAGTTTTAACACCCTGATTTCTATTATCCCACGGCTGCACTTCCCAAGGATTTCCCTCCAGCGAAGTGCTGAGCAACACAACCAACACCAAGACAGAGGTGAGAAGTCACGTTCACACCTTACCTGGGAGGTGTTGAAGCCAGTTCTCAGAGCATACGCCACACACCCGTTATCCACAGCTGCAACAGGAGCAGGAATGAAGACAATAAGCTTACTGGAGATCTTTTACAGGCTTTTCACAGACAGAAAACACTTGAAGCTACATCCTCCCCTCACTTACAAGGGGACACAGTCAACTTTATTAGACTGCTGTGATATTCTATTAATCACAGTAAATCATCAGCAACAGGGCGAAGGCGAATTGACTCAACTAATCCTCCAAAAGTCACATCAGGCTGTTTAAAATAAACCCATGAGCACACAACACGCCCTCGCCGAGGGAATGCGTGCAGGTACCTACGTTTCAGTCCCGTGCTGGCTTTCTGGGGCGGGATGTGCTGCACCACTTTGGTTCCCCCAAAGATGATGTGTAACCGGGAGTCAGTCTGCATGTCCAAGACGTGCTCGGGACTGAGATCCTCCACGGGCTCCTGCGGGACAATGGCCAGGTCTCAGACTCCCACCTATCAACAAGTAACCTCCAAGTGTGCTGCTCTGTCCTTAGTCCATGAGATGCTCTCAGCTTCACTTCACCCACAGGTAGCCTGAACTGAATCTAGACCTCAACATGCCATTTGGCTCCTGATTGGCCTCAGTTCAGAGCCTGGTATCTGGGGAAATTCTGGTTTCGGGGGACTAGTTCACCCTTGGCACGCTGAATTCAGCGAGGGAGGCTCTGCAAGCATTACTTTATCATTTTTAAGTCATCCACTGGCACAAAAAAAAAGGAAGAGTCAGGCTTTTGAAGTGCTTTACACTTGTTCCTCCTCCCACCTCGACCCAGCCAGAGGAATCCAGACTGGGGAATGTGTAGGAGGGTGATGCCAGGCCCACACGGCGGAGTTCAGACCCAAAGGCTGGAGCCCTCGCCAGACAAAACAGACATTTCTGTTTCTCATTTACCAGAGACCATCAATCACCGAGAGGGAGCCGGTAACAGAGAGTCCAGGTTGTCCAGGCCAGTGTTCACACAAAGAAACTAATTTGCTGAAGTGCCTCCAATGTTTTTTACTTTTCCAGGTTGCACCAAAGGGACAGCAGAGGACATTTCACACACACCTTCATCTGTGGCACAGACTCTCCAGTCAGCATGGCTTCATCCACAATACACCTTCCACGTAACAGCAGCACATCACATGGCACTAGATTTTCATGAGGAGATCGGCCTGTAATTAATACATTAAACCTGAGAAGCTCCTCAAAGGCAGGAGTGACTATTCTGTGGCTATTTGTCTGGTATCCAGCTCTCCTTTAGTCTGGCTGAGGTACAGGAGATTCCTAAAGCTTCAAACCAACCGTGGGGTGCCAAGCCCAGCCCAGCATGTACCCACTCAGCACTGCTGAGAACCGAAAGGGTTTGAAGGTTATTAGGTCTCTACTGAGACCAGGAAAGTTTAAAATCAAGTCATTCAGTTCTTACTGCCATTCAGGCTTCAAAGACTGGCACCACATCCTGGCGTAATACAACCTTAAAAAAGAGAGCAGGGTCAAAAGAGGTATCTGCTCTTTCCCCTTCCATTCTAGGAAGATATTGTCAGGAGGAAGAGAACTCTTTGTCTTCATAATCTGAAGAATTTGAGGCCAATTTATCTAAGTATTTAGCTTTCCTCCAGACAGCTAGCAGGTCCAAGAGATCCAGCCCAAGGATTAATCTCTTGGACCCTTGAATTGTGACCAAGGCAAATCAAAGTCCTCAAAAGCACCCAACCAAGACCATGAGATTTTTACGTCTAATGCAATTCACTGCACAACTCAACGCACCGGAAGGAAACTGATTTTAAACAAGCTTTTGATTACAACCATCAAAGTCATTACCAATGGAAACGATATCCCCTGGAATAATCTCATCACTGGAAATGGGGCGCCACTTGCGGTTTCTGTAAACCTGTAGGGAAAAAAAAAACAAAACAACACTTTGAGAAAAGGATCAGAGGAAAAGGATGGGAAAAGGGAACAGCAGGTCAGCTAAAAGACAACTACATCAAAAACTTCATGCACAATCCTCTCTGGTTATTACCTGGATCATATATGGCTTGTTCCCCATTTTTCGAATCTCCGACATGTTCCTCATTTGCTGCTGGACCAGAGAAGCTTCAAACGCGACCAACATGGAGAGGGTGAAAATACTGTAATACCAGTATTCATCCAGGCACCACAAACCCACACAGAACACCTGTGGGGAGAACATGACAGCAACGTTATTCTCATCTCCTTTGGAAGACAAAAGCTTCATTCTAGGAATTATGGGGTTTTTAAGCTAGCTTGGTACACGTTTAATTGTAGGAAGCCAGAAAAACAGAAAATCACAGTAAGTTTTTAGAGAGAGGCAAGGTCACTCCCAGAAGTAAAATCAATATTACAGTGTAAGAACATCACCTACTCCTGATTTCAGAAAGCCACCAACTGTTTTGTGGCTCTCAAGCCAGGACTGTAAGAAAATCTGTAATTTTTTAACAGGGAGAAGTATTTACAGCTCTTCTGCTTTGTTCATTTTACCTGAAAGACAAAGAACGGAGCCGTAGCTCTTTCTTTAAAGAGTTCCAAGAATTCTGGTACCACCATCTCAGCCCTGGGAAAGAAATGAGTCCTTATGAACCTCAACATTCCAGATTCTCAGCAAAAGCCCAACCGAAGAGCCACCTGCAGCCTCTGGTGTCAGACCAGGCTGTACCCCAGAACATCCACACACTCTCTCCCTCTTTTCAATCCCAGTTAATTTGTTATATGCAATTAATTTCCATCTGTAGCCCACCCTGGAGAAAATCCCCTTGGTCCAATACTGTTCCCTGTCTTTAAGTGAATTTGAAGCAAGTGCCAGGAGTAACTGAAACATAAAAAACAGGACTAGGACTGTGGTTCAACACTGTTGTTCCTGACACACTTTGGCAAAGGGAGATCTGCACCTGGAAAACTTACTTGTTTGTACCATATTTCTTCTCAGCTGCTCGGATATCTTTGTCCTCCTGATAGCCTCTGGCATTCTGGTAGTAACAAAGGGGATGTTCCACAGGAAAAGCTACAGGAAGAAACTGTTTCTTGCCGTCTATCTCATACGAGTATTTGATTTTCTGAAACTCAAAGGAAAGAGCCTCCTGCCCATCTTCACCCTGCAGAGAAGGGGATAAAAAGCAACCAACTGAACACAAGCCAAAGGCTTCAATCCACACATAATCCTGCCTGAAGAAGGAAAGAAACCCCAATCTCTTATGTGTCTAGTTATTGTATGATTCTGCTTGTGGCATACGCCCCAGGAAACACTGTGCCATCTTTAACATCGCCATTTTCCACCAACCACAGCTGATTTTTCTTTAATTCTTTAAGTTAAAAGTTAATAAACTACGGGCTGAGAGCACGATGTGGCAGCTCCCTGGCACGGGACAAAATGCCAGTTCTGCTCCCGACAGCTGTATCCTTACCTGGTCTCTGTGGAGTGGCACTAATTCTACTGATCCGTTATTTGGGGTTGGCACAACTTTAGCCAATGTGGCTTTCTTAGGACAAGGTTCCTGAAACACAGACAAGACACACTAAGTAACGCGGATCACAGACCCTGAATTTCAACAAGTTGGGAGGAATCCTTGCTGGATCGCTCTAAAACATGTGGAAGGTGTGGCCAGGTGCTTTTGTGGCACCGTTGTGAGAATCAAAGACATTCCAATTATCACAATCCATCCTCAAAATCCTACTCTGCCAAAGAAGGAATATTCAGTATTTCACTTGCAGTTCAGCCATATATAGCTGCCAGTAAGACACAGTTACAACAGCCACTGCAAAAATGACAACTGGCCGGTCCATCATCAAAAGACAAATGATCAACGCTAACAAAGGCAGTCGGACCCCACTCTGAACTCATCCCAGGCTGCCTCCCCACAGCCACATTGCTGGGCTTCCCCTCAGGGCTGGGGCCTACCGAACACACACACCTTCCTTCCCCCCTGCCAGTACGCAGCCACTGCCCAAGCCCAGCTAAAGGGCGACACGTTTTCCCGCAAAGCGTCTCCTCACGGCCCTCACCCTCTCCCTCATCGCGCCTGCAAAGTTTCCTGGCGTGGCTGCTGTGGCTCTGCCACGTCGCATGAAACACCCACACCCAGGAAACCGAACGCCCCCAAGCTTTCACACGACAGGAGCCCGCAGGGATCAGCAGGAGCCTTCCCGCGCTGCTCGGGTGCAGCCCCGGAGGCCTCTCCAGCGCGGCCGGCTCTGCGGTACCGGCAGCCCCGGGACTCACCCGGACGCAGGTGAGGGCGCAGTGAGCGTGCACGGACCACAGCCCCGAGAGCGCCGTCAGCAGATGGACGACACCGATGGCGACGAGAGCCAACAACGCGGCCTCGGGGGGCGCGGGGCCCGGGCCCGGTCTCGGGCCTTCATCCTCCGTCATTGTCGTCGTCGTTGCCGCCGCCGC
>NW_020799501.1:77264-86752 GCF_003259725.1 Athene cunicularia | reverse complement strand
GCGGGGGCACCGGGCAGGGCTGCGCTGCTCCCCCTCTCCCCTGTGTTAACTCCGGCGTCTCCCCGCAGGCAGGCGGCCCTGGAGATCACGGCGCGTTACTGCCGCAGCGAGATGGAGCAGTACGGGCGGTGCGTGGCCGCCAGCCCGGCCTCCTGGCAGCGCGACTGTCACGGCCTCCGCCTCAGCATGTCCCGCTGCGCCGCCGCGCAGTGAGTGCGGGAGGGGCGGGATGGGGCCGGGGCCGGGCCTGGGCCTGCCGGGTTGGATCTCAGGCCGGTTGGGCCTGGCGGCCCTGGGCCGTGCGGCTCCCGGGAGCTGAGGGCCCGGTGTTGTCTCGCAGCCCGATCGTGCAGCAGATCCGCCGGGACTGCGCGGAGCCGTTCGCTGCCTTCGAGCAGTGCCTGAAGGAGAACCAGGCCTCTGTCGTGAACTGCAGCGACCACGTCAACGCCTTCCTGCTCTGCGCTGACCAGGTGAAGCTCTCCACGTGAGGTGAGTGTCAGGGGGCAGAGCGGGGTTGCTTTCCCTCTAGACCTGCAGTCCGGAGCCCTCCCACCCACAGCCACTCCCCACGTCTGCTTGGTGAAACAGCTGGAGTGGAATAGTGCACCCCAGAATACACATACACCTTTATTTTTCTCCCACCCACCTCCCCCTCCTGTCTCAGAAAACTACACAGCACGGCCAGGAAGTTTCTTTAAGCTAAAGGTGTGGTGATTTGTTGGCGTGGATTGTCAGGGGCTGTAAGTGATGTGTGTGTGGCTGTTACGGGTGTGAACGCAACAGCACATTTCTCCAAATATCATATCAAGCTGATATCCTGTGGCAAAAGTGGGAGGAAACCAATCCTGCTGAGGTAAAGCCATGATTTCTGTCCAAATCTATTAACCTGGTCATCAATTTTGCCCAGAAATATATACAGAATGGATATATTGGGGTAGGTCAGCTTGCAGCACTCTGCTAAAGACCTTGTAAACATCTGTGGAGCAACGTTCAAGTAAATAACGTGTTACTAAGCATGTAGAAATCATCTGAATGTGACATACTCCCATGACCTGATGTAATAATCTGCTGTACCTCATAACCAGGGTGCTGCATACACACGGAGCCTCCCTGATCCTTATATTTGTGCTGTTTTTTTCATAGGGGAGCCTTGGAATTAAAATTCATCTCGAGGAGCAAATGAAAAGTCTCTCTGGAGTATTGTTCCAATGTTTGGTTGGGTTGTTTTTTCCTCTCTTCAAAACGAAGCGCAGCCCTGCGATGTGGTTTTCTTGGCTCTGGTCACCTGCTTGTCTCCAGCAGACAGCTGGAGTCTGACCGGGATGTCAGAGCATTCCTGATCCATCAGCACTCATGTGCTGATAGCGCCGGGCTTTGTCTGCTGAGTTACCTCTAAAAACTTTATAAAATAAATAATCTACAGAGCTGTGTTGAAGCGACACCAAAGGATCAGCAGCAAGCTGCAGACGTGCTTGAATAGGAACAGAAAGCTAAAATCAGCCCTTACCTCTTTTTCTGCAGTCTGTGTTCTTTGACGGCTTCTTTGATAATTAAGCACAATATTTTCCTTCATCCCAATAAAAAAAAAAACCCAAACCAACACTTTTCAAGATCCAAAGCCAGCTCTGGCTTTTCCCACTGCTGATGGAAGCTGCTCTCTGAGCTGGACCAACTACAGGGACATTTCTTTGACTGTGAAGGTCAGCTTGACCTACTTTAAAACATCCTGTGCAGCTCCCAACTTTGGGGGTGCTGTGAGGGGTTGTCACCCCGGACCTTCTGCTGGTTTAGAACAGCAGAGGGAGTCTTCCCACCAGCAGAGACGGCAGAAAAACCGGATTTCAGAGCACCGACTGCTCTATCGACAGTGCAACAGGGATCTGCCAGTGCAAGGGGAAGGGGGGGGCACCTCTTGTTATTACACAGGGGAACAAAGAACCCAGCTCTAAGTAGATGTTTCTGGGCTGTAACTAGTAGGAAAAAAAAACGAATACAGAAAACAGTAGATGGGCTTATGAGGAGTGGGAGTGGGATTGAGACCCAAGGTCATGAGAGCACATCTGCAGGGGGAGAGCCTTGGGGTGCTGTGAGCTGGGGCTCTTGGGTCTACTCGGGTGTACCATGTCTGAAAATGGCTGTAGATCTGTTTAATTGGCCCTGAGAATCTCTCCCGGCAAAAGTTTAAACCTTGGAAAGTCCTTTGGGGTACTCGAGAGCAGGTTTGAGGAAAAAGAAATGAGCTGTTATGACCTAATTAGACAAACACAGCTTCAGAGCAGCAGCTCTGCTGCTGTCCAGAGCAGGAACTTGGTCTTCCAGAAGAGTTACAGGGAACCATAAACCAAAATTTTCCCAAAGTGTGCAGGGAGCAGGTGACATGCAGAAACTATTGTGTACGGCGCCAGCAGAGTCTTTGTCTGAAAGTACAGCCCAGCTTTGCTGGGTCTGTGAGGGATTTTTTGTACCTCTAAGAGAGGGTGAGGCATGGACTGGGAAACTTGGCTTTGCCCTGGTTCCCAGGGGTTCATACCCCCTTCCTGGGACACATTAATCCATGTTTCAGCCCGGCGTAAGTCCAAGCATTCGCCTTTGAGCCCGTGGTGGTTGGCAGACGTCGCTTGGCATTTTCCAGTTGGACAGAGTTTAACTCCTTTGGGGAGAGGAACAGCAGATTTAAGTTGAGCTGTTCCAGCTTCTAGCAGAGCCCAGATCAGAAAGCTGGCTGGCGGCGTTGCTATGTGTCTCGCAGAGGTGGCTGCCTTTCAGCAGTGATGGGGAGGTGGGACGATGCTGGGCTTGTGTCTGAAAACACACACACACACACACACACACACACACACTTTCAGAAAATTTCTCGTTTCCTTGTATCAAATGCAAAGAGCCGTTTTATCTTCTGGCAGAAAAGTTGGGAGAAAAAGGTGACGGTAGCTTCACTTCAAAATGGATTTAGAGAGGGGCCAAGTGCTACTAGAAAAGGAGGAGAAATCTGTTTTGGTGAGTCTTTGGAGTTTTATTTATCCCAGGCAGCACCCCATTAGTCAGAAGTGTCTGTGGTGTGAATAGCTTTATTAAGGATGCCGTTACACGGGAGCAAAGGTGCTTTACATGTTGTTGACATTGTATTGAAATGTCAGCCTGTCAGCAGAAAAGCCATTTTTCATTACGTTTAAGGTGCGCTGGGCCCCCTCTTAAGCCCAGTTATGCCTCCTCCTCCTCCTCAGGAGCCAGAGCCACTCTATTATTACTTGCTCTAACACGTTAACCACTGAGCTGCCAGGCACTTGGTGCTGTCACCAATGAGCCAAACTCCCACGGGGGTCAGTTGGCTGGTTACTGTGGAGAGAGGGAAGAGGAAGGTGCTGCCCCATCCTGTTTCTGTGTGCAGTTGAGGAGAGAAATGCTTTCTGAGAAAATACTGGGCAGCTGCTAGGTTTTATCCTGAATAAAGAATGCACATCTTTCACTGCATGTGTAATGTAAATGGAAAATATCTTCATGTAGCTGAGAAGGGCTCATGGAGGGAATGGTGATGGTCACTACCTGAAATTGTTGCCTTCCTCAGTTTACCAGCTCCCTTGGGAAAGTTTCTACGTTAAATCAGCTTGTAGCCCTGGCAGATCTGGCAAATTGCTTTGTGAAAAGTGAAAGGAATACCAGTAATTCTCTTTTCTTCAGCTGGATGTGCTAGAAGAAGCCAGGGAGTATTCTCTTGCTTTCCTCTTAGCCTTGAAGGAATCTGTAGCTAAATGTGCATGATTAATCAGTTTAATTCTCACTTAGGCAGAGGGGCCTAACACCTCTTTAAGTGAGAAACCCGGAGCAGTTTTGCAGCTCTTTCACCTCTTCTTTGGAACTGCATGGGCTACCTGCTCTTGCTGGAATCAGGTCAGGGTGGTGGTTATTTCTGTCTCACTGTAGTACACGGGGCCAGCACGTGTCCCTGCAAGTGTCACGAAAAGCTGTTCTTTCCAAATCCAGCTGTTGGGTGTTTGGTCCTGTCACTGGAAACATTTAGCAATAAAGGTAAAAGAAGCATGGCTTCTTCCAGTGTCTTTCACAAGGTGTAAACTGGCAAGGGAGACCAGTGAAAACTTGCGAATTAAACAAGATTTAGGAACCCAGCAAGCGTTCTTCTCATTTCTTGTACCACGGGATTGTGATTCTGCCTTGCACCTCTTGGTTTGATGAGGACAGGCTCATGGAAGCAAGCGCAGGAAGCCGTTAGGACAGTTACCAGCATAAAGCTGAACAAGGGGAAAAAGTCCTCGGGCAGTCAATCAAACTGGTAGGTTCAGCTTCATCTCCGAAAGCTGCGAAGAGACTCAGCTAAATTAATGCCAAGTGGCTGCAATCAATAAGTGAATAAACCTGTATTTCCCAGAGTGGGAGACTCGGGGGAGAAAAAAAAAAAGTGTATTTAGAGCAGGATTTGGATAGGTTGTTCCTCTCACATCCTTCCAAACAAACCAGACCAGAAATAAACACTAAAGCCCTGCAGTACCAAAGAGAAGAACCCAAAGGAGTGTTCTAAGATGGGTGAGAGCTGGTTGTCCCTCTGTGTCACTGTAGTCCTTCCGTTTCTTATCTTCTGGCATGGGCTCTGCCATTCTCTGCTTGGTTTCCATCTCCTGGTTGTGTGTTTTATCCACTTTTAATTATTCTTGGCCCTTGTTTTCAGGCAAATGTGCATGTTGGCTGGTAGTCAAGCAAACTGGATGTCAGGTTTTTTCTGTTTTAACCTACCCTCTGTTTCTGTGTGGCCTTGGAAGCTACTTGTGACATGTTCTATGTCTGTTTACTCACCTCTGAAATAAATAACACCTACTGGGCTGGGGAATAATGAGGAATAATTAATTAATGCATGCAAGGAGTTCTGAAGTCCTTAAGTAAGAGAAAGCCAAGGATCATTAGGTTGGTTAATCCTCTGCTTTGTTTTTCCTCCATTTCTTTTTGGTTTAGATCTCTCAGAATGTGAAGTAAAGTGTGTCGGGACTTTTTTCAGCCTGTTGCTTTAACTCCTGTTGATGTCACTTTTCCTTTCAAGTGGAACTTTAAAACCAATAAGGTAAATTACACATGATCCTAGAATGAGGAACTAACAAAAACATCTCTTTAATTTTTCATCCAGAAAATATTCTCGTTTTACACTCTGCTTCTCTTACTTAAAGGAACCATAAATCAGCGTGTTCCTTTGGTGTTTGCAGTCACAGGGAGAGATTTAGTGCTGCTGGCAGGCCCGGGTCTGAAATGGGCAACTGTCGAGGGCAGAGAGCTCTGCGGAGCCACATTCCATTCACACACACATTTGCTTTACTTGGCTGTTGTCCAGATGATTTTTTGAGTCACTCAGGAGCACGAGGGAAATTGTGTGGGCAGAGGGGAGCATTTTTCATCTCGTGGTCAGTCTTGTCACCTCGACTGGCTTTTATTCACCTTTATTCTCCTGTCTGCAAAGACAAGGGAGAAACACATCGGGGCGTTTTGGAGAGCAGTGGGCATTCCCAAACCCTCCTCAGCAAACACGTTGGCATGTCTCAGCCGAGGACCTGCACCCCCCTGCTTGATGAGAGCAATTGTTCTCTCTCTTGGCCATGCAGAGCAGAAAGGCAAAGCCAAAATTGTGAGTGTTAGCCCAGGTGTGTGTGATTCTATTCTTCACTCTGCTGCGGAGCGAGCTTCGCCTCTTTCTGCTGTTTCCTCTCAAGTACACGTTTCCCAAGTGCTACGAGAGCCGTGAGACTGAATTCGGGGGTGTCCATAGGTGCTTTGGGGTGCACGTTGATACCCCTCGGTTGCCAGAGGGTCAGATCCCTTCCGCATACGTACACAAAGCTACTTCCTCTTCCCAGTTGCTGCCACTGTCTCCCCGAGCCTCTTGTCACTCCAAGACAACTTCCAGCTGCGAGATACAGTTGGGAGTAAATTCACCTGCAGTCGCCGAGCTCTGATAGAGAGCAGGTATCTGCTAAGCTCTTGGTGCTAAAAGCAGCTTTGGTAAGAGAAGCAGCAGGACTTGCTGGACCAGCCTGAGAGCTTCTGGGCTCAATCAGCCGTGGTGCTGGTGTCCACCTGCAGAATTTGGACTCAAAATTGGAGAGCACTTAGAACCTAGCAGGCGTTTCTCTCCTTAGCTATAGGGTGTGGATCTCATCCCTGGCTCTTGTACTGGAACTTTCTTGTCACCATCAGGCTCCTTTGCATCAGTAGCTCCCAGTCTAGCGTAGCTCTTTCACCATATTTATTTATTCACGCTGGGATTGTAGTTCTGCTTGCAACTAACCGTGACTATGGAGTGTGCTGACTCCGTTAGGGGACGAACAGCTGCCAGCACTGCTGCTCCTTTGCTCCAGGATACCCGGTTCCTGGGAAAGGTAACGGATGGGCCATCCTCCTGAGAAGCCCAGGCCAACCTTTATGGGTCTGCAGGGAGCCAGCAGCCTGCTGGTGTGGGCAGTTTGTCTGACCATGCTGAGGCAAGCTTCAGATTTCCACTTACAGTTTGCTTTTTTTTTTTTTTTTTATTTTCAAACGTACATGCAAAAAAAACCATCGGCACATCACAGCACTAGATCACAAGGAAGAGAGGGTGGGGTTGCAGTGGGTGAAGCTGGCTCTGGTATTTGGGAGAAACATCGATTTGCACATAGTTCACTGTAACATTCTCTTAAAACTTAATCTAAACTGAGACTGTTTCTAGTGCAAGAGCCTCTAAAAGTAACATACAGCTTTAAGAGCTTTTCTGTTTTGTTTCGTAGGGGTGGATGACCACACAACAAAGGTGGAAGTCACCCAACTGCAGCAGCTTGGTCTAGAACTTGTCTATCCTGGCAAAGATGTGTCATAAATAGCTGTTTCTGCGAAAGGCTCCCCCTTCCCTCATAAAAAAATGTCAAAGTGTCTGTAAACTATGTACACGACTGCCTTCCGGGGAGGGACACCCATACTGAGAGCAAAGGCAAGTCCAGCGACCAAACCTGGCACTGGAAACGCAACGGGAAGGGACTGCACATCAGCACGTGTCACGTTCACACAGCTTTATTGAAGGTGAAGCAACGGCGGAGCCATCTGAGGGCTGTGGTTCTGTTACACGTCGTTCTTTATGTCAGTTCTCTGTAAGTAGTCGAGAAGGTGAAAAGGTCCAGATAAAACCCAAAATGCATCAGGACTGCATCTCCTTTCATTCCCAAATCCTGCATTTTTTAGTTCCTGGGAATCTTCCACCATAACTGCAGACAACAAAAATTAATCTTTTTTTTTTTTTTTTCCTCATTTGAGAGGCTACACACCTTTAAAATCAGACCGACAAGCCTGTGGAGGCTTAGAAGTAAAACACCACCTACAGAAACATCAGTCAGCCAGGTTCTCAGGTTGCACCGCTAGACTCACAACTCTGGAGATCCAAGATTTAAAAATAAGTCATTATTTCCTTTTGGAGTTGTCCGCCGGTTGTTCCGTTCAAATAGACGAGGGAAGGTTAGTTCTGGAGGACTGTATTCCTCCAGCAAGCGGGCTCGTGGGAAAACCTGACCTTTCCAGGAACACCGACTATCCTTCATGTGTATAAAGAACGAAATCCCAGACTTGGGTCCTAGGCAGGAGAATAAAGAATTTCCCTTTGGTAATAATTCAGACTTTCATTCTCTGCTCTCTCTTTCTTGCCCTTTGTTTGGGTACACACGTTGGTGCCCACCTGCTTCTCATAACTCGCCTCGTGGCGTGATGATGGATGGAGAAAACGAATTATTCCTTTCCATCCGCAGCGGAGATGTGCGTTTCTCTTGGCCGAGTTCTGATACCACCCCCGGGTTGCCCTCAGAGTGAAAACCAAACGTGGCCTCTTGGAGTTAAGCAGCTTGGCAGGGCCACGTCACGAGACAATGCAACCCGGTTCCTTTCTCTCGTTGCTGGTTGGAGGGAAGCGAGGTGCCAGGATGCCCTGAGCAAACTGCGAGCGCAGCCGGGGTGGGACATCCCTCTGTGGACAGACCTGCAGAGGAAGGGCTCTCTAGCAGGAATATTTTTAGAGTGGAATTGTTTCACCTTGCTGTTTTAAAAAAAAGAAACCAACAGAAATTAGCGTGGCTGGCAGCTGTCATTTTGTGAAAGTCTTTGTCCATAAAGGGAGTAAAACTGCTCTTTTAGAGAGACAGACATAAAGGCCATAGAGGACTCACTGTGAGGGTGTTAAACTTCTCTTGGCATCCTGGAACATGACAGAGGATAAATATTCTGTTGTTTCTTGTAGCAGATACCCCAGCATAGGCGTTCCAGTCAGGAGCCAAACTACTGTGCATTCCTGAAATGTCAAACGTTAAAAAAACTGTCCTGGGCCAGCTGATTGATGACCACCTAGAAAATCTCTGCAGCAGCAGCAGTGGCATCCATCCTCCAGGCCTTGGATTTTAGTGTTGAAGATTAACCTTGTCCCATGAAGTCTGCATCTGGATTGGGAAATGAGGCAAAGCAGCACAGCGAGAGCTGAGCTGCAACCGAGACTTCAATAAACTGAGTTCTTGTGGGAAGGAGCACCTCCTCCTGCTTCGAGGGGCAGCTCTGGGTAGCTTGGCCAGTCTTTGTTTGCAGGACATAATGCTCAAAAGCTTAAACACTGGACAAACTGCTAAAGTTACAGCTAAACAACATCATACCATCGATCTACTCGTGGCTAGGAAAAAGGAGAGAGGCGATCCAAAGTCCTTCAGGCTGCGGAAGGTCTCCATGAGTTAGTGCTTATATGTGTGGCGGACCTCGTTGCCTCCTCCGTTGTGCAGTGCTCAAGGAAAGTCTCTGAAGGTCTCAGTCTTGTTTCTTCTCCCTCGCCCTGGTTCTGAATTTGAAGCAGCATCCATGCAAGATACTCGTGAAGAGTCGGAAGCTTTTCTATGGTCAGGATGTGAAGTAGGAGCTCTGCATGGAGTAGAGTCGGTCAATGGGGTTGCCCACGCGGGCTTGGAGGAGGTTGGCTTCAGCCGTGGACAGCAGGCAGTCTCCCAGGTGGCTGATGCTCTCACTGTCCATATCGTGAAAAACTCCTTCGGAGTCTAGAGGAGGAAGGAAGAGGAAACGAGTGGGAACGTGGCGTGTGAGGGTGACAGCAGGGCCGTGTTTCACCCGGAGCAGTGGTCAGCAGGGCTGGTATGAGGTGAGCCCCACAGACAGGACCAGCTTTAGGTGTAACTATTTCCTCCCTCACCCAAATCACAGAATCCCAGAATCATTCAGGTTGGAAAAGCCCCTCGGGATCATCGTGTCCAACCCTCAGCCTAACTCTACAAAGCTCACCCCTACCCCACATCCCCCCACAGCTCATCCCAACAACCCTTAAACCCCCCAGGGATGGGGACTCCCCCCTCCCTGGGCAGCCTGTTCCACTCTCGGACCACTCGTGCTGGGAAACATTTTCTCCTCCTGCCCAGCCTGACCCTCCCCTGGGGCAGTTTCCAGCCGTTCCCTCTTGTCCTGTCCCTGATCCCCTGGGAGCAGAG
>NW_020799501.1:68105-77214 GCF_003259725.1 Athene cunicularia | reverse complement strand
TAAGAGACAGTCCTTGAGCAGTCTATTCCACTCTCTGAGTTGGATTTCACGTTGGATGGAGGGAAGACCCCAGCCCTGCTCCCTGGCCCTTAGCAGGGCTCAGTCTGAGCTCTGGCCTCCCCAAACTGCTGAGAAAGGCTCAGCCCAAAGTCTAAGTCCTGCGGAGCGCTCACTGCTGCTGGGCTGTCTCACAGCAGAGTTGGCTTTTCATGACTTGGACTGCTCCGTGCAGGTTTGACGCAGAGACAGGACAATCTCCCCACCGCTCTCCTACCGTAGGGGTGCAGATGGTCCCCTGGCAGCTGGGGCGGCGTCAGCCCTTGTCTGTACAAGTCTGTGCTGTAGCCGTTCTGGTCCAGGGGCAGCAGCTGCTGCTGGGGGATCCTGGGGTAGGGGACCATGAGCCCATCCAGGCCGTGAACACTCGCGCCGTCTAAAGACACAACCGGTGGGATGGGTTGAAGCAAAGGGCACGTGGCACGTGCTGGGGCAGAGCACTGTCACAAGAACATTATTGAGGCTGCTGCAGTGGTATGTGGCGCATACATGCAACAGAAAAAAACCCTCGTCTTCTCAAAACGAGGAGATACGTGCTGCATCACGAGTGCCCGGGAGTCTGCCTGGACGTTACCAAGTTATTCCAGCCTGTACGTCCCAATTCAGTTACAACCTGCCTGCTTTTTGCTAAACTCTTCCTTGCACCCGTTCTCGCTCGAGTCAATCCCCTCCGTCCCAGCCTGTGGCCCCCAGAGCTGTCACCGTGGGCCATGGCTCCTCACCTTCGCTGTCATCGTTGCTCTGCCGGCTGTTGCGGCCGGTCCCTCGGCCTGTCCCTAAGCGAGGGTTGCCCAGCTGGTCTTGCTCCTGCTGTTGCTGCTGTTGCTGTTGTTGCCTGCGGGCAATCTTCTTCATCTGCAGGGAGACAGAGACCCCGGGTTTGAGGGTTTGACTTAGAGAGGAGGGGAGAGGGTCACGTTTAACACAGCAGTGGCCACAGCCACCTGCCTTGCACAGAGACCGAGCCCGGCCGTGGTACAGCCCAGCTCAGACTCCTCGGGGTGACTCCTCCGCAGTCAGCTCTGCGTGAGAAACAGGGCCGGCAGAAAAGGCCCCATTACCCCTGGGGGAGATGCCATTTGCAGTTTAAAAACCAAACAGCTTTTTTATCACTACAAAGCGAGGTTTTTCAAAGCCACATATTTTCTGGTTTCACCCTTTCCGTTCTGCAGAATTAGAAATGTTTCAACTTCTAGAAGAAAGAAGTGGGAAACCCTTCTAGTCTTTCTATAGTGAGGGGGGAAAAGTAGAAAAAGTAATGAAAAAAAAAAAACAACCCACAACGTGGAAAATCACAGAATCATCAAGGTTGGAAAAGACCTTGAAGATCACCTTGTCCAACCACTAACCTAACCCTGACCGTTCTCAAAATGTTACACCCTGCAAACATCTGTAATGAATCGATTTTTCTATTTCTCTTTAAGCTTGTGCTACTACTAGATAGTGGCCTGTAGGACCAGGGGGAACCTGTGGTTTGGTCCTGCAGAGCTGTTCTTCTGTTCTTCTCACTTTTTTTTATTTTTTTTAAGCTATTCTACGTTTCCTTTTAGCTGAACGAGCATGTGGGATATCCCACAGGCAGGCAGAACCCCGCTGTGGCACAGGAACCAACACTCACCTTGGCTCTTTGGTTCTGGAACCAGACCTGAACCACCCGCACAGTCAAGCCCGTCTCAGCTGCCAGGGTCTCTCTCACCTGTCCACAAAACCCAGAGAGCTGAATCAGAACTTAGGTGGCACTTTAAAGGATCCAAGCCAAGGAGCGCCCTCCTTATACCTTTCTGCAGGGTTTTGAGGAAACCTCGAAGGAGGCCTTGAACGCCCGCCGCTGCTGCGTGGTGAGGATGGTGCGCGGGCGCTTGGAGCGCTTGTGGTCTTTGCTCTCCTCGCTGCCTTTGCCGTGCGAGTGGCTGCCATCTTCATCCTCACTTTTCACTGCAACGGAAGATCGGTAGCAGGGATTCAGCAGAGAGCCGCCTACCCGAGCCATCTCCCAGGGCAAGGATCCAGAGGAACTTTGACCTTCCAATGACTTTGACCTTCCAATAACTTTGACCTCCACGCACAAGCGTGGAGTGAAGCCAGGAAAGCTCATGGACCGAGCTGGGGCTCAGGGGAACGCTGTCAATTCTGAGACAGCGCTGATGGGCCAGCCTGGCCCCGTATCATTCCTTCTGCTACGTCTCAGCCCATCCACACCTCTCCAGATTGGCCGAGTGGATCTCAGCAGCCTGGTACCCCCTTGCCTGCCTATCACCAGGGGGAAGAGATGCTAAAACCTCCATCTACCTCCATCTACCCCTTCCGCAGCCTTCTCTGTAGCTAATTAAGGCCTGAGCAATACCTGCCCTCTGTAGGAACCCACCCCAGTTCCCCACCCTTGGCTCCAGCCCCTCACCAGACTCAGTGGGCGCAGGGCTGATAGCGCTCAACATCTCCTTCTCCTTCTCGTAGTCACTGCGGCACAGCAGCTGCCCCTCTTTGAGCACAAACTCGTCTCCCCGCTGCAGGCGCCGCTCGCACTCGCAGCAGTAGAAGCAGTGCACGTGGTAGACGTTCTCCATCACCCTCATGATGAGCTCGGAGGGGGCGATCGCCTTCAGGCAGCTGCTGCACTTGGTCTGGAACAACCTGCAAAGAAGGTCCCGGCGGCTGGATGTTGGGCAGGGAAGATCAGCCCTGGGTTGGGGCTGAGGAAGCTGAGGGAGGAAGGGGGTGGGTGTTTGGAGCTGTGCTAGCACATCCCAGCAAGGAGCGGACATCCCCGCTGTGCTTTGGAGCTTTCTGACCCTCTGTGGGACCAGGGAGGAACACAAACTTGCCTGGTCCATCAGGACAGAGATCCGTGTCCCCTCTTCCTCTCCAGGGCTGTTCACTGCCTGGCTTTGTTAGGTTGCTCCTAGTGAGAGGACTTGAGGGACCCAGGCTCTGGAGGAGCCTTACGCAGGGAGTCCCACGGGAGAGGCTGTTTGTGCCCCACGCCGTGTCCAGAGAGAGAAATAAACAACTGCTGAGCGCCCCGCGTACGGAGCAGATGGTTCTGATGAAGTAATTTGGGATCTAAACAAATGTGAGCAGTGGTGGCTGCCGGCTGACAGCTTCTATTTAGCCACTTGACAAGAGAAAGTAATAAAATAGGGATTAATTAGGCTGTTGTTTAAACACACAGGATCTTCCCCACCAGCAGGGAACTCATAAACTGGGATTGAGAACAAGACTGGGTTAATCCTCCTGGCAAACTCTGCGGAGCAGGATGAAGAGGCTTACAGGGGTGGGCTCATCCCTTCCAAATACCACCCTGGATTTGTGCTGTGCGGTGGCTTTCGGCTGAAGTGTCTGGGACATTCCAACTGGAATGGTGTGGGATTTCTCTCCTTTGTGTGAGTGTGTTTGTGTGCATGTTCCCCTCTCCTTCCCTCTCTCTCTCTCTCTCTCTCTCCCCCCTCTTCCTCTTTGTCTTCCTGTAATTCACACTTGAAAAATAAGAGTCGAATGTGAGTTGGAAAAGCTGGGAGTAAAGAGCAGCCTTTTAACCACAACCTCGCGCTGTCTTGACGAAGGAGCAAACCAGGAGCATGTTCCAGGAACAATCCCAGTCCGAATCTGGGCTGAGTCCAAATCTGTGCCTTTCCTAACACCAA
This sequence comes from Athene cunicularia, assembly GCF_003259725.1. Lineage (NCBI taxonomy): Eukaryota > Metazoa > Chordata > Aves > Strigiformes > Strigidae > Athene > Athene cunicularia. The sequence continues at coordinate 73,516 of NW_020799501.1, read as the reverse complement.
CATCCTTCTGTTACAGCAGAAATGAAATAGTAAAAAGAATAAAAAGGAGCCACCAACGGAGCCAGCCCACGATCATGGCTATCTGGGATCGGTCGGGACCATGTCACATACTACTAAACATTAAGTTATTCATGTTCCTGGACTTTAAGCCCAGATGGAAGATCATGGTGATCTAGCCCGACCCAGAGGCTCTCACCCAGGGATTCCCCCCTTGGGCCTGGATGTGCAGCAAAGGGCAGCCAGCCGCTCTCTGGGGGCTCTGAGGGATGGAGGATCTTCCACATCCATTTGGAAGAGGTTCTAGAGGCCAACTAGCTTCTCATTCCTTATTTCCACTTGGAATCTTACTTTTTTCCATGCCCAGCAACTAGACTTTGTCATGTCTTTCTCTTCTTGAGAGCCACTTATCATTAGTTATGCCGATTGTGGGTAATCAAGCTGTTCTTCCTGCCAGGTTTCTGTCCCTTGTCCTTCAAACAACTGGTTTAGGAGTGAGTGCTGACTTTCCTTTGCATCTCAGCTGGGAGAATTACCGTCCCCGAAGAAAGGTCTGCCTGGCTTTGCTGTTTGCTGTTGTGTAGCTGAATCTAGTGACACAAATACCACTCGACTTTGAGACAAGCCCCGTGCTCCCACCTGGTCTTACCGTGTCTTTCAGAGACAGGTTTACTCCTGCAACACACCCGGGCCAAGCTGGTTCCACCCCAGAGCCCCAAATCCAGGGACAGACACATTAAGAATGTAGACTGGACAAACAGAAGCTTTACTTCAATATCCCAACCTGACTCTGAGTAAGGAAGAGGATAGTTTAGGAAAACACTGGTAGAAAACTCTCTGTCTTGTTTCATTGTGTTTTCTTAATTATTTTTATCCGTATAGATTCTGGACATTCCCTGGGTCCTTTAATATTTCTAACCTCAGTGATATTGCTGGTTGCTTGTGGAAAATGTCCAGATTTTTTTTTTTCTTTTTGCTTAGCCAAGGTAGGTAGAGGAAAGCTTTGAGCATGATGTGCTCCTAACTGGGGGCAGGCTGACAGCGAGAGGGATGGAGCAGAACAAGGAAACATGGAAACAGATGTCGGAGCCGGGAAAGGAGACCTAGTCACCTGCGAAGCACCAAGCCCATTCCTCCTGCCGCTGTTGGGACGAGGCCTTTAGCAAGCCTTATTTAAAGATGCTGTCATGTGCCAGATTTGCATGAAAAGGGCTTTTTTTGCAGCTATCAGGTGAGGGAAGTGCCGCCACTGCAGCGTAACTCAATAACGCTTTTGGCAGCGCAAGGCCTGCACCCTCCCATCTCCCAGCTAAGCCCTGAAAACAAATCCGCTCTGCTTTGTACTAATTGAAGAAAACATTCAGCAAGCAGCTCATAAACACGGTGTCAGCTCGCATTACACAAAATTAAAATTCTCAGCCCCTCCAACACCAGGAATTCCTAAAGAGGCTGGTTTTAATATTGCCTGAATCCGTTTAAGTCAAGGTAATATTGTTTGGGTTGCCATAGGAACAAAATACATCTCCGTTGCTGGCAGTGGGTTACAAGGAGGCTTGGGAGGCTCTGTGGATGCGGCTACACGATGTCTAGAAGCGGCTGCCCGCAGAAGCTACGCTGAGGGACAGTCCCAAAAATAAGCGGGTTCCCAGGTTCATAACGAAAAGCGCGTTCAGGCACAGCAGTGACACGAGGGAGACCTCTGCGTGCTCCTGGAGAAGAGCAGAGCCCCAGCAGGACCACTTGGAAGTGCCTGTGACTCTCAACAACTCTGTCCCACGCCGGTTGGAAAGACCCGTAATGCCTCCTGAGCCTCATAGTCCACGTGCCTCCACTTGTGTTTTGACCAAGTCTCCCCACATCCTTGAATTAACACCCTGGTTTCCTCAAACTCCCAGCTGAGTTTGATTTCTGTTCCAGATGCCCTGACAGGAGATGTGTTAAGGCTATCAACTTTTATCCCTGGGAATGTTCAGAAGCCATCCAGCGAGCAGAGGCAGGCGGGTTCACGCAGGTACATATCCCACGTCCTTCTTACCAGCTTGCCTCTAATTACCTTTGCAAAGGTAATTAGATAGAATGATAGAATTTGATTTTCCTGCCAGGGGAGGGCTCACCTTGATGGAAAAAGTGTCAGCAGCAGGAAGGCAGATGGGCTTATAAGTGGGAACATCTCTGGGATTTGCAAAGGCGGCGGCTCTGGAGTGAGAGGAGCAGTTACTCACCAGTCAGCATCACGAGAGAGGCTCGGGGTGACAGGGACAGGTTTTGGCAGCCGCTTTGTCACCCTGACGGACACTCGAGGCAAGAGAACCGGCGCTGGGGGGTGCAGAAGCAGCCTGGCAGCTGCCTGACAGAGGACAAGCACATCTGGAGCGTTTGCCAACTCGGAGACAGCACGTGTCACCCGGGCGGGGATGAAGACACAGGGTATGTTCAGAGCGCTCCGGCGCCGGGCTGGAGGCCAAACCCGCCGGCTGCCCACGCTCCTCCTGCCGGGAGGTACTCGGGGCCGGCCCTGGGGCTGCACAGCTGGCACATCTGCCGAAAGGGCTGAGTGCTGCCGGCCTGCGGGACACGGGCAGCAACTCCCTGGAAGCCCCAACGTTATTTCTCTATTTATTTCTCTCTCAGCCCAGCATCTTCGTGATGCTCGCTGAAATCTTGGTCCCAACCAGCATCCGGGAGCAAGGGGTTACGTACTCTGTGAAAACCTATTTCTTGATTTAATCCCCTCACCCTACCTACAGCATCCCCCTCTCTTTTTTACCATTAACAATCCACTTTTCCTTTAATTACAAAACAGTTGGGGAGGGCCCAGCATGTAAATTCGGTTCAATGAAGTTTCAAAGCGTGGAGCAGTGGGAAGAGGAATCACAGCGAAGTGACCACGCGTGTCTGTCCGGCTTTGGCACCCAGCTGAGGAGCCCTGAGATCTCTCTACATCTTTTCAGCCATTTCAGGGACTTAATTTATCAGACTTTAGTCCTGGTAAAACACCCCAGCGCCCAACTCTCCGCTAATCCTTGCTGATCGCCCCTGTCACCGCTTAGGGCACCGCTGGCTCTGCCGATGGCTCTGCAGGAGAAGCAGCAGCCCAGCTCCCCGCTCTCCAGATGGGGATGAGCGGAGCAGCAAGTTATTTGAGAACCTCTCTGACCTGCTGTGGCCCAGAGAAGATGCTGACCCAAGCCTGGGAAGGGTAATTTGGGGGGCATACGATGGTCTCGACGGGATTAAAAGGTGTTAATGAAGCAAGGAATAAGCTGGGAGGCCTGTGCTTCATGAAACTAGCTTATTTAGTTAGGGTTTAGTCAAAATGAAGCAGTCCAGGCTTAAGCAAGGTCTGTTTACTTAACATTGAGCTGCAAAATCCATTGTAGCCGTCTGAAATATTGAAGTGGAACTTGCAAAGCCTCTTTCCAGATTTCGGGCTGGGGGCTGAGGGCATGATGGGGAAGGGGACACGCAAGGGAAACGAGGAGGCGGCAGCAGCACAATATGCTCTTTCATTCCCCACCGCAATGGCCATTTCCCCCAATTCAGCGATACAGAGCGGCACCAGGGGATTAAGGGGGGAAAATTTCCTTCTGCTTAATTTCTGACTTCTTCCAGCAACGTCTGGGTCAGAGAGAGAAGGAGTAATTTGGGGGCAACAGTTACCTTTGCTCTCCATTCCCTCCAGAGCTCTTTGTTACATGAACAGCTTTACCCCCAGAAAGGAACTTTGTGAGTGTGTAATTATGCAATTGTGCCTCTTGTCAGAAAGAGCCAGGACTCAAACAGTCTCAAACTTCCTCTAATCTGAGCGTGTACACCGGAAAAGAAGTCTTCAGAAGTCAAAGCTTACCAAAGCCAAACTGCCTGCTGCATGCAAAGCTCCGCCCTGAGGAGCGGAAAAAAACCCCAAATTTAAAATAACAGGTGTTATCGCACTTCAATGTTTCACTAAAAGGCAGAAGGATGGGGAAGGAGTCGAAGAGCCACTGTGGCACTATTGCTGTTGCATCTTCATGGTCACACAGTGGAAATGACCCGACCTTCTCCATCCAGCACTGGAAATGGAAGGGTGAGGGCAGCACCACGGTCACGTAGGACAGAGGGATTTGGGGATGGAGCAGGCAGCAAAGAGATCTCCCCACGAGCAGCATTTAATGTAATTGCGCTTGGTTATAAAAAGTAGCCAAAAAAACTTCATCTCCTAAGTGTGGTCCTGCTTGGCTGGACCCTGTAAATGCCCTTGGCACCCACCCAGAAGGTAAGAGGTGTTACAAGCTCCGCTCCCTGGGCTTGATTCTGTTCGTGTCAGCGATGAAAACCGAGACTAACACCCCACACACACACCCCCCAACCACTACCACTGCCGAAAACCTAAACCAGAAGCAAAACAGAAAAGCAAAACAACACCAAAGAGGTTCCCAAAGCCGGAGAGTTTCATAAATATTAAAGTGACACGAGTGAAATGCTACTGAAAGATTTAATACTGTGCTGCTGCTCTGTCCCTCAAGGGGTTAAACCCCCCACTGCGAGGATATTACTGCCAGCACGGTGGCACTGAGCCATCACCATATAATCTGATGAACTCTTTTATTAAATTTCACAGGCCTGTCTTCTTTATTAAAATCTCCCAGAATTCATAGGGCGCCTGTCATATCACTGCTGAATGCTAACAAAAAATGTGGGTTGGTTGTTGTGGTGGGTTTTTGTTGTGTTTTTTTTTTTCCCCCCCCTTTTTCCCCGAGTACTGCCAGGGAGGGATTGTGCTGCGGTGAGTGGCTCTGTCAGGTGAAGGAGAGGTGGGAGGGATGGTGCTACTGCCCAAAGTACAGTGGGAAATGGGGGCTGCGTGCTTTAGCAAGCACATACCCCCCCAAACCATCCCCCTCCGCACCCCACAGCCATTCCCTGCTGAGACAGAGCTCAGCGGCGAGGAAAATGGGTCGGAAAACTTGAGTTTTACCTGTCTCCGTGCTTTCTTTCCTGGAGGGGCAGCTCGCAGCCTGCGGCCCTTCCCAAAGCCCGCTGTGAGTTTGCAGGGAGGGATCAGCATGGCAGGACATTTTTCCCCAGGAACTTTTCTTCACACTTTTCCCCAGGAGCCAGCGTGAACTGCTGCTTCCAAGGAGGAAAAAGGAGCAGACTCCCTCCCAACCCACCCAGAGCGGCGGGTGACAGGTCAGGGTGTACCCTGAGCCGTTCCCCCCGGCCCTTGGCTTGGAGCTGCTGACACCCCGTTTCACATCCAAGCTGCCCTGCCACGAGAGCCCTCCCAAACTGAAAATACTCCGTCGCTGTGGCTGTGCCACGGAGGGGAATCCAGCGCCTGCCATCACCCTCACCGCTGCGAAGCCGAGGCAAAAATGTTCCTGCTCTGCTTTAATCCCTCCCGGGGCTGCCTCTGAGCTGTAGGAAGGTGG
>NW_020799501.1:58216-68055 GCF_003259725.1 Athene cunicularia | reverse complement strand
AACCCAACAAACAAAACAACCCAAAAAACAAACTCGCTCCAGGTCCACGGGTTTAAAGTTGGGAGTTATCAATTCATATTGATTTTGTCCTGCCTTATTGCATGGCTCCGGGAAGCCTCCACATCTCCATTAGTATGCCTGGCAGGAGAAGGGTTCCTTCGCTTAGTAGCTAGGGGTGATATTACCGATCCAGATAGTATCCAAACTCAATATCCTGTTTCTCCTTTTCTCATTTCCTGTTTGCAGGTCTGAATGCTGGCGTTGTCACAGCGAGACAGGGGAAGGCAGGGAAAAAGAGAGACAGCAGGACAGTGTGTGCACGGGAGAGGGAGGGCTGGCGGTGGGGGTATTAATGGGGGAAGTGAGGGGGAGGGAGGTAGAAGGGCTGCAGACACTTTTATTACAGATTTAATAATGACAAAAGAACATCATTAAACATTCATTAGAATTATTTAATTAAATTTTACTTTGGAAGGGGGGGGGAAAGAGATTAGATATGATGTAAAAAGCAATATTGATTGAGAAAAGAACAAGCTTGGGAGATGTGATTTAAATTAAACTCTGTGCTCGCTCCCTCTCTGTTTTAAACGAGGAATGGGGCGTGTGGTGGCACAGGGGACGACTCGGTAGCACGCAGCAGTAACGGGGCACCGTGGCTGGGCAGGGCTGCTGCCTGCCACCAGGAACGACATTTCCCTCGTCCCATCCTAGTGTGGAGCCAACTTTTCCTGGCAAAATGCCCCCGGTGCCTTGGGAAGGGTTTCAGAGCTCTGAGCCGGGCAGGTGACAAGCTGGAGGTGGGCACTTGGCAACTGGAAACCGTAGTCCCTGGCCGTGCCCTGCTGGAGTTTTTCATAGCTCTGGGCATTTCCTCTCGGTGCTGTGGGGATGAGGAGTCACAGAGCATCCTCACCGCAAGGGCTGGGAGTAAGTCCTTTAAAGTCCTTTAAAGCAGGACTTGGTTTAGAAAGAATTAACGTGCTTATACAAAAGAGCCGTGGCCCGAGAGATGGCCGGGACAATATTTCAGCAAAAAGTCAAGCCTGCCTCCAGGACTGGGAGGAGGAGAGGTACACCTCTACGACCTTAGGAAAAAAAATGGAGTGTGAAGTTTGCCTTAATGAGTGATCTGCTCCAGAGAGAGCACGCCAAGCTAATGCAGTTGGCTTCTGCATCCCTCTGCGTGGATGATCGTAAGGCAGGTACCAGTGAAACAGAATCCAGATTTTAAAAATCTAAAGAGATTTTTTTTTTAAACCGTGAAAGCTGTTAAGCTGTCACTTAACAGGAACCCACTTGTTTTAAGAAACAGTGAGGGAGATCTCCATGTACAAACCAGCCCGCCTTGCGATGGAGGGGTAGGAATGAAGAGAAGGGAAGTTAAAAGTGAGAAGAAAGAAAAGAAGAGGAAAAAAATAAATAAAAAAGCAAGCCAAAGCCTCAGGGCCCAGGTGACAAACTGCAGCGTAGACTCTCCTAGTCCCCAAAGCCACCAGCAAGTTGTACACAAGTGGTCTGTGACCCAAAGCAGCGCGGAAGCTTTGCTGCACCTCCAAGACTAACTGGGGTTACTGGTTTAAACCCGAGTCTAGATTAACGAGGCAGCTTCCATTTTGGCAGTAGCTGAGAAAAGGCTGCCTGGTCGTGCAGGGTGAGGAGCTGCGTGGCTGCTCGTTCCTCTGCTTAAACTGTGGCCCTAAATTTACCTAAAGCCCTAATTTTAAAAGCACCAAAAGTGAATGACACTGGGTTTTGTGATTAGTGTAACCAGTTTAACAGCATGTTGTTAATTAATCTGTGTATCTTTTTTTTTTTTTTTTTTTTTTTTTTTTGCAACTTTCTCCTGGTACCAGCAAAACCCCATCCAGGAATCAGGAAAGGGACTTGGGTGCTGCTTCTCCTCACAAGATGTCCAGCTCTGATACACTGCAGCTGTATCAGCGGGACCCCAGCAGTGGAAAAAACCTCTGTGAGCAGTCAAAGACGTGTGAAGCTGCCACCAAGATAGTTAGGATAAACTGTAATTAACCAAATTTAAGCTTAATTGCATTAAGGGTGAGAGGGAAATGAAAGCTGGAAGCAGATTATGGATCTGTCTTCTAATTCAATATGTGCATCGGTTAGGAAGGAGGGGGGCACCGGGCGCTCGAGCCCCTCGGTGAGCAGGAACAGCAGAGGGAAAGAGAGTGGGACTGGGGAGCAGAAGGTGGGAAAATACCTTGGGAGAAACAAGGGAGAAAGAGCAGCTTAACCCCTCCCAGACGGCTGGGGGGACAGGTCAGAGGGTCTCATTTTTGGGGTGCTGGGTGCCACCAACAGCACTTGTTCAACAGTGTCACCTTTAATGCCTGGTTCCACCCGGCCTTTCCAAGGAAAGGGAGGACGAAGAAACTGGGTGAAGGATTGTCAGTGCCACCCTTGGAGTGTTAGACAAGTTTAGAAATAAAAGAAATGTGATAATGTGGGGATGGCAGCACCTCTCTGTTTCATAAATCACTTCTCCCTAAATCCTCCCAATCTGCCCCACAGCCCTGGGCTCTCCACCTTAGTGCAAACTCTGTGCTGAGACCGAGTGCCTCTAAAAACCTTCTAGTGGATCCTCTCTAAAGGATCTAGAAGAGAGAAGAACAGGGTCTGGGCTCCCCTTGTGCTCCAGCAATCTCCTAGTCTGGGAGAAAACTGCTTTCTTAAAGCGTTAACAGTTGAGGATGCCTGTCGGGGTGGCTGTGCTGCACGGGAGCCTCTCCTGCCTCCCTGCCTGCTGTCTCCAGCGCTGCAGCCCCTGGCACTGCTGGAAGCTGCCTCTCAGGAGTTTATTTCTGGCACCTTTGCCTTCGCGGCTGCCCTCTTGTGGTCCCTGGTCCTGGACTGAGAGAGATGCTGCGGCCAGAAGCAGGAGCATGGGACAACCTCCAACCCTTGGGCACTTGCAAAACTCAGAAATCCGTGTCCCGGAGCCCTCCGGCTGTGCTGCTTTAGGAGCTGGCACTGGGAGAGTTGACAGAGCAGCGTGTTGGCTTTTCTGCAAGCAAGCTGCAGCGCTGGGCGCGTGGGGAAACATCCAGCCCCCCAGCTGTGAGGGGCCGGCGGTATTCCAGGTGTTATTCCAGGCTGTATTCCAGGCACGGAGAGGGGAACGGAGGTGCTGGGATGAGAAAGCACCAGCACCCGGAGCTCTAACCCTGCCCCTTGCCTGCTAGCCCAGCCTTGTGGCAAGCCCCGCTCCTCACCCAGACACCACCTCTCTCAGGGCAGGAACCCACAAACTGGGTCTAAACCGAATGAATCTGGGGGAAACGCTTCCAGCCACGCTGCCCGAACCCAGCCAGGCCCTGCGTCCAGTGCAAACCCTCACAGCCACCCCTGACCCGAGCGAGACCTCCCTCTGCCTTCCCCAGCCCCAGGTGCCACGGCCAAGCCCGGAGAGCGGGGAGCTCTGCAAGCCGGGCTGGGAGCAAGGCAAGGTAGAGCTGGAGCCCGTCTGTCAGCGCCACGTTAATAAGCTCAGCCCTGAAGAGCTGCCTGTCGAAGCCCGTGCTGCTCTGAGACTGCTGGACCATGTCCACCTCCCCAGCCCCAGGTGGTGGCATCCTCGATATCTGCTTCATGCCCAAAAAGTCACCTGCAGCCTGAAAGGGATAAGAAACATCTTTCACTGGGCGCACCGAGGATCCAAAACCTTTACAACCACTCGATTGTTACGGTACATCTGTGTCCTCTGCTTGGGGGGAGACACCGTGAATTATGGCTGTTTACTTTGATATCTAAGTCTTTTTTGGGGTCATATTTTCCTTTTTCCCCATCATAAGAGAAAGCAAATTATTTCTGCAGGCAGGCTGAGCTGATATTAGACAATGGCCACAGCGCTCCAGCAGCTGGGTGGTTAAGAAAACTCTGCCCAGTAAGAGTATGAAAGTTGGTGACATGGGGTCTGGGAGACACTCAAAGCCATGGGACACAAAACATGGAAAGAAAAAAAAACAAAAAAACAAAAAAACAACCCACCAGCCCAAAAGAGGAAGAGTTATCTATCAAAGTAAATTACATTTAATTAAACTAGAAAAATAATGTGCCACGCAGAGAAAAAAGTTCTTCCTCCCCCAGGTATTCCCCCCATTAGAAAAACAATCCAACAGCAATGGGGAACAGACAGCACGTGGTGGCTGGGCTCTTAATCGCGCTCAAGGCGCATCTGCATATTTCTTTCATTTCGCAGTGATTATAGAGTTAGTGTTTAATTTCCTGGGCCCTGTGAACAAACCAATGCAAGGGAACAGTGAGAACTGGGGTAGGAATAGCTTCGTGTAATTAACGTCATTAATCATCAGACGGGCTTCGCTCTCAGTGGGAGACGGGGCTCAACCACCCACCCGGCAAGGCAGGAGGAAATATTTGGGATGGGGGGGAAAAAGGGACGAGATTTTGTGACTGGGTTGTTTGCCGAAGCTTTGGGGAGCCGGTCCAGTGGCCACACCGTGTCCAACAGACGTACGGCTGCAAACCCGCCGTGGTTGTCCTAAAACCAGGCCCCCGAGCTCGATCCCGGGTTCAAGCTGCCCAATTTCTGCGCTGCCGAGGTCCTCCCGGGTGGAGCAGGGAGGGCTGCAGTGACCTCCCCAGTTTGGAGGAGCAGAGTATCTCAAGATACTGGCTGGGGGTGCTCCTCGGAGCACCGGTGACAAGCACAACTCGCCCTGCTAATGGGTGCTACGGAAGGGTGACGGGACTTGGTCCCATCACCCAGCCCAGGGGAGCTGCCGGCTCCTTCCTTCCCACCTCCTTCGTCCCCTCGTCCCCCGCTGCGGAGGTACCCGCAGGGTCTGTTAGCCGGGCACGCGGGCTCCATTCATCACTGCCTTGTCAAGGGTGCTCGTTATCTCATTTATTTGCTCACTTCTCAGAGCGCTGTCACTTTTCATTACCTCCCTCCGGCCGGATGGAGAGGGAGGGCCGGGAGGGGACATGACTTGGGGGGACCCTGTTGCTCAGCAGATGGAGGAGCCCCGTGGCCGAGCGGGGCAGCGGGGGATAGATGGTGAAGCAACATGGGACGGGCAACCAGAAGCCTCTTTTTAAGAGTAGTAGCTTTCATCAGCTCTTGCAGTCCCTCACATTTTGGCCCTGTTTTGCCCTCAAGTCCCTGTTTTTGGGGTTATAAATACATCTCAATCACCATTTTTTAATATCATCGTGCCTAGGAAGAACTCTGATCATTTCTGAGCTGACTATAACCAAATGTCCCAAACACAGCAAAGCGGAAGGAGAAGCTTTTATACTTAAGAGCCAAAACAATCCCACCAGAAGAATAAAAAAAACCCAAAAAACAAACCAACACGCAAAAACCCAACAAATCCTTCTGGTTTCAACACCAGTTTCATCATTTTTAAGGCCTGACTTCTGCTTCTGGAATGCAACGGGGTTTGCACACAGCGCCTGGGCTCATTCTTGTCCTGTCCCAGCTTCTCCTACCCGGGAGATCTTTGCTCGGAGGGGAGCCCTCCCACATGGTTTTAAACATTAACCAGCTTGCTCAGAAGAGTTGCCAAGGCGCTCGGTTTGGGTCAGTCCCTGATATTCGGGCAGGGAGGGTCACTGCCTGGTTGGCAGGGAGGAGCAGAGCTGCTGCCTACTCCTCGGCTGTTCTCTGGACGCACGGGAGACTTTTGATCTCCTTCACCCTCTCTCCGCATCCCGGCCGTTGCCTGAGCCCACACCTTTAACCTGCTTACTCCGCCCGATGAAAAAAGTCAGCTCCTATTTCCTGTTTTTGAAGCAATGACGTTCGTATCCCGGCACCCGCCTTTTCCTAACCTGCACAGCCCCGAAAATCGGCCACAGTGGTTAAAGGTCCCCAAAGGACAATGCTGGATGTCACCCCAAGGTACCAAAATACCTATTTGGCAGCCATGCACCAAACTCAGAGCCCAAGTTTCCCGTCTCTGCTCTCTGAACACCCCTGCTCGGCACGCAGGGGCAGCTGAGGTGGGTTTTTAAGGCAGATGAGCTTCTCCTCGCTCAGAAGGATCTCCCTAAACCTTGGCCACCCTTTCGTGGGCTTTCAAAACCCTCGTGGCTGGGAATATTGTCTCAGCTTCATGTGCAGCGCTAGATTCTGCCCCTCTCACCCGGCCAGGATGAGAATAGCTCCGAGAGGACCCCAGAACGGATGGAGGCAACACTGACGGCTGCGATGTGCTGCTCAACCCCTCCTCAACCCTCTTGCCTCCACAACCAGATGGAGAAACCGCAGTGATTCAGGCAAAAAACGGGGACCGTGAGGGCACTGGCGAGGACTCGGTCTGTGCTCAGCTGTGCCGGTCACGTGCCAGCAGCCGCTCGGCAGTGGAGAAGCTGCAAGTCAGGTTCGAGCCGAGTTCACCCCGTATCTCTACAGAGGACGAGCAAATCATCTCCACATGGGCAAAAGGAGAGTGTGGAGGAGAGGGGGAAGGCTGCCAGCGCAAGGCTGCGGTTCAGATCCCTCCTGACAGCTCCCCGGCAGCCCCCACATCGCCTGTCATTCCACAAAACAAACTTCAAAGTAAACAAGGCGCCCAGGACCGGGCCGTTGCAGCCACTCTATCATCGTTCAGGAGTATTTTTCCTTCCTTCCCCCCTCCCCTCCTCCTGAGCCATTGCATCTACACGAGCTGCCCGGAGCTGGATTTACAGGGCAGGTGCCTGAGCAAAGCGCAGGAGAGCTGGCTGGGCCCCAGGCAAGAGGGGAAGAGGAGAGTTTCACAAAAGCCTTCAGATTGTGGTTTTATATGATAGGGACTGCAGAACAACATCCATCTTCAGGCTTAACATTTCATCTCTAGATCAACAGTCCGTTCCTTCCCCCACGTTCAGCTGCAGCTGCTGGCTTATCTCTCCATTAAAGCATTTTCCTCTTATTGCACAGTTTCACATGAGAAGGAATAAATGCCAGATGGGTCTCCCCTTCAGGTCACCACGCTGCAAGCCCTGGTCTACGCCGCAGCCCAGGGCGACACTGGATTCTGGAGCCTGGGATTCATCGCTGGCCAAAACCACGAACTTTGGAAAGTCAAGGCCAAGAATGAGTCCTCTGGGGGACGAGATTTCCAAACAGGAGGACTGAGAGTTTGCCTCCCTGGAAATTCCCATGCTGGAAGCACAAAGGTGCTGAGCAGAGACGCCTTCAAAAGTGCCCTGAAGCACCAACGTTCAAAAGCGCTTAAGGAGTTGGAGACCCTAAGGGGTGGTTGGAAACTGGCTGAGGTAGAGAAGCTGGATGGAGCAGACCGTGCCAGGGGGCTGCAGCCCTGCAGCTGCACCCGAGTGCCGCACGGCGTTAGGAAAACCAGCGCAGCCACGCATTCCTGCCCCAAAATCACAGCAGAAAAGCAACGTTGGTGCCTGAGGTCTCTCCACGTGGAAATGCCGTCACTGGCCTCAGGTCAGGCCCCCGACTGCCTGGAGGAGGAGATGCTGCTCCTTACAGACCGGTCTTGCAAACATGTTTTTATCTGGTTATTCCTAACCACAGTGGATAAACCCACTCCAGTGCCTGGCTCCTGTCTACCTGCCACGCAGCCAAAGCCACGACCTTACGGAGTCCGACCTCCCTTGGGCCAAAGCATCCTGGGACCCTCACCCTTCGCCGGGACGGTGTGGGTGCTACTGTGCTTGTGCAAGCTGTCCTTCCTCTCCACGGCAAGCTGTGGCTGTGCCTACCCAGCTCCTTGTCCCTGCCTCTCCCAGCCACCCCGGGGAAGTGGGCAAGCCCCCATATTTTTATTACCATTCCCATCGCTGCCAAGCGCTTGCGTCAGTGGCTGGGAGGAGGCTGCGCCCTCCTTTATGAAGCACAGGGAAGATAAGATTGAACTGTTTGGTCTTTAAGAGGATGCTGCCAAACTTCAGGGAATTGATGGAGCATCTTCCTGGCAGCATCCTTGGATGTTTGTGTGTCCCATCACCAGCTCTCCCCAGCAGCACCAGCTGCAGGAGGTCACAACGAGACACAAGTTTTCTGGGCAGCAGCACTGTCCCCCCGCTATTATTTCAGTGGAACTCTCGATACAGGAGAGATGAGCCGGGAGGGAGCGTGTGGGAGCACTTTGTGCTGTGCCCACCGGAGATGCTTATTTGGCAGAGGAGAACCGAGGAGCCACCACCGTCAGCACGAGCCACCAACCCAGCCCGGTCCTTCGCCTGGTGCCACGGCATTAATGGCATCGCCAGCAGCCTTGGTGACAAGTAGTGATGTCAGGGAGCTGCTGAGCTCTGAGGAGGTCCCTATCCCAGGGAGGGAGAAGCTCACAGCGTTTCCTGATGTAGCTGAAGTTTGCCGGAGGTGTCACCGGGGTTATTTAGCTCTCTTGCCAGAGGCAGATGGAAAGGCAGCAGCCTTCAGGCCATCCCCTGCCTTCAAGCCATCCCCTGCCCTGCTGCAAGGTGGATGGAGCCAGCCACCGGTGTGGCAGCAGCTCCGTTTATTTACAGCCACGATTAAAGTGCTCTGTGCCAAGAGATAACCGCCGGCAGGTTCGACCCTGCCCCGGCTCCGTGGAGCGATGCCGCTGGGCTGGCGCATCCAGGCGGGAGGCTGCGGCGTTGGCTCATCCTTCGCTCCCAGGAGCAGGTCCCACACTCCCGTCAGGCTCTTCCAGCTTATCTCTTGTTCCTGAGATGCTGAAGGAAAGGGGGTGGCCAGTGGATGGGCTCTCACCGCTCAGAGCTCAGGGATCAGCCTTTGGGGAAGCGAGTGGCTTGTGCCACATTACACACACCCCAAAAAAAAATCCACCATCTGGGGGTTGTTGGCGCTGCCAGAGGAGGGCCGAACTGAGGACACGAGGCTGTCCTGAGAGGGCAGCCCCTTTCCCTGTCCTCCCGGACTCATTTCCAGCAGCTGCTCTGCTGCAAAATGCTTCCAGGCTGCAAAAAATGGGGGTGCACAAATTGGCTCCCTGAGCTTCCCGGTGCCCCTTGGAAAGGGACGTCACCAGAGTCTGGAGGAAAGTGAAGGGGAAAGGCTCCAATTTCCAACCAGAGTGGGTCAGGGGGAAGGGGAAAGGATCTCCCTGTGACCACAGAGCCAAAGAGTGGCAGAGGGAGGAGATTCTCCACCCCGTGTTCACCTCCTGACAGTGTGAGAAGCGCTCACGGAAGCACCCGAGCAGCTTCGTTAACAGAAGTGCGTTAATCACAGGATCACAGAACCCAGTTTACAACCACAGTTTATGACCACTAAAGGCAAAAAAACCCTTCAGTGCTTTAGTGCTGGGGCAGGGTGCGGCCACTTCGCCAGCTCAGGCGCGGCCGCACTTCGGGGATGTGCTGTGGGAGATGCTGCTCTTGGAGTTTTGCACACAAGGCTGGGTTTGGGATAAATCTAAAAAGCGGATTTTTTTTTTCCCGAGGATTTCACATGCAGCGATGGTTATATTTATCAGATCACACAGCGCCGAGCAGGTGTCTGCTTCCCCCGCGGTCCCACAGCCCCGCCAGGTACCTGCCACGCGTTGGGTTGAGGGCTGTCTCCCTCCACAGCCCCACCACAACCCCGCTTTCACTCACAAAACGCCCTCAGCCCTCCACCTCCGCGGGGCCCTTCCCTGCTCCGCTCCCCCGGACTCGCTAACGCTCAGACGCCTCATTTGACGCACAATTAAAATTACACAAGCAGAGGAGCGTGACAGCCCCGTCTTCTCCTGGAAGCCTCGGCAAGGTGGTCAGAAGCAAATGAGGTTGATGAGAGGATGGTTGTAGGTCCCTTCCAACAAATTATTCTATTCTATTCTATTCTATTCTATTCTATTCTATTCTATTCTATTCTATTCTATTCTATTCTATTCTATTCTATTCTATTC
>NW_020799501.1:54271-58166 GCF_003259725.1 Athene cunicularia | reverse complement strand
TCCTTTTCCTTTTCCTTTTCCTTTTCCTTTTCCTTTTCCTTTTCCTTTTCCTTTTCCTTTTCCTTTTCCTTTTCTTCCTTTTCCTTTTCCTCCCCTTTTCCTTTTCCTCTTCCTTTTCCTTTTTCCTTTTCCTTTTCCTTCCCTTTTCCCTTCCCATTCTATTCTACACACACGGTGGTGTTGACCCTCCCAAGGGGACAGCGTTGCCACCCCGAGCAGAGCCGAGCCCAGCCCCTGCCCAGGGCACAGCCAGGCACAACCACGCAGCGTAACCACAGACGGGGGCTCCCACCCCCCCAGGAGCGGGTGCCCCACTGCAGGAGCACGCCGGGCTCCCAGTGTAAGGGGAAGGGGTCATCCCGCCCCGTCCTTGCCCGAGCTGCTCCTCGCCCCGGGAGCGGGATCTCTGCTGCGGAACGAAGCTCCGTGAGTTAAATCTGCCGGCCCACGTGTCGCAGGAGGATGAGGCACGGAGCGTTGTCACCTCCTGGGTGGCCTTGGACACCCCTCACTTCCTGAAAAGCACCACGCCAGCCCACAGCAAATCCTCTGTGCCTCCTCAGCCAACAGCTCATCCCTTCCTCCTCCTCCTCCTCCCTGCCATGTCACCACAGTAAATCAAAGCCAAAGGCAGCATCCCTCTGCAGGACCCCTCCGTGGTCCTTATCACCCTCCCTGGTCCCCACCAGCCAACCTGACCCCAACACCACGATGCCCATTCCCAGCCCACCCGGCCTCCAGCACAGCCACGCCAGAGCCAAGAGGGAAGGAAAAAAAAAAAAAAAAATCAGAGAAACTCATCGGGCACTTACTTCTCATAGTCGTGTTTGCAGTAGAGCTGCCGGTTGCGGCAGTAGCAGGTCCCGGAGAGTGGCTGCAGGCAGACGGTGCATTTCACGCAGCCTTCGTGCCACGAGCGCTCGTTGACACGCAGGAGGAACCGGTCGGAGATGGGGGTGTCACAGCCGGCGCACACCTCCCGCATCTTGGAGTCTGAACCTGGGCAGCGGGGAAAAGACGGCGTGAAAAGGAGGATCGAGTCCTGCAGCAACAGTGTCTGTCTTTTGGGAGGGGGTGATGCTTAGCCTGACATAAACTCCTCGCAATCATCCACTGTTGGGTTTTGCTTTTGTGTTCTTAGAGCCACGTGGCATTAGTGTAGGAGAGGGAGAAGGGAGGCTCAGCACAGAGGGGTTTTGTGACAACCTTGGAAATAAATGTCAAAGTTGGCTCTGCGAAAGCAGCAGGTTTTGGGTTTCTCCACAGGTGGCAAATTCCTGGTGAACCCCAAGCCCACAGCTCTGGCGCTGTATAAATCACATTTGGGAACGGGAGAAGAAATATACGTGTGTCTCGATGGGAGACAGTGGGTGCTGAGCTTGGTGGAAACCTTGGTCAGGGTCAGAGGACAGACCTTGCATCTGAATTTCATCCAGTTTCACCCCAGATTTGGTGCTAAGAGCTGCTAAAAAAGGCTCCAGAGCTTTGGCATTTTTTTTTCCTCCTCGGTGTTATCAACATGTAAATCTATGGCTGCTCTTCAAAGGCTTCATTGGGAGAACTTCAAGGTAAAGGAGGCAGCAATAAATACGCTATCTGGGGCGCTGGATCTGGGCTGCGGGCTGAGCCAGGCAGCGGCACCCTCTCCGATGTCCACAACCTCCACCCTGCCAAGCTCCTTGGCTTTTACGAGTGCTTATCTCTGTCCTCTCCAACCTCTCGATGCTTTTCCCCTCCTGTCAGCTTGTGGATCCCGGGGTAACACCCACCCAAGCCCCCTGGGAGGGTTGGGGAGTTGATGGCATCCCATGGACAACGCAGTGAGCTGCCAAGAGCTGCTGCACCTTGGAGGAACGTGCTGTTGAAGGGGAACGCTAAGCCCAGCTCTAATCTAGGCACCGTCCCAGGGCAAGGAGACAAAGCCAACCAGTAGCGCTGGGAAGTGGCAGGAGACGCGCTCCAGCGGAGAGCGCGTGCCTCTGTGCCAGGCTGCGAGACCCGGAGGAGCATCTCCAGCAAAAGGGGATTTTCTGCTTCTCTGGGAACACGCTGAGACCCTCCCTGCCCCCCAGATCTCCTCTCCCAGGCTCAGGGAAGCAGCACTTAGTCCTGCCTATACTCCTCTCCTGGGAAAGATCCCGGCCAGGACCCGAATCAGCCCATCACCAACTTGTTTTCCAGCTCCTTGGTCTCCTCCGGCTCAAATTGGTGGCAGGAGGAGGGATGAGCGGTGCATGGAGCAGGCAGGACTGCCACGGTGGAGGCAAAATGCCGGCAGACAGAAAGTATCTGCAAGCAGGAAGCTTTCAGAACCCTTCTTCTGTCCAGCTTTAGCTTTCCCAAAGTCCTGAAATCACTTGAAGCCGCAGCAAATGCTCTCTGCCGTGCAGCGCGCCGCTGCTGCGACACCAGTGTGCGAGGGATTGTTTGCAGGGAGCAAACTGGGCCGATTTGGGCATTGTAGGCACCCAAAAATGGGGGTGTCTTGTGCTAAAGCAGCTTCTGCCCCAATTTATTGCAGGGTTTGGGTTTGGGTCCTGCATCTCCAGGCTCGCAGCCGGCGCCGCAGCCAGCTGAGCCTGCAGACGTGCCCGGGCGATGCTGGACGTTGCGGCAAGCCGAGTCCTTTGCAGCTCCCAGGCTCGGCACAGCTCGTTAATTAAGTGCTGGGACCTGGAAATCGGGTGACAGCATCAGCTGGAGAGGGGACCAAGACCCTGCCGGCCCTCCTTGAAGATCGGGATCCAGCAGATCAGGAGTGGAAATGAGGATTTTAGCCCAAGAAGAGGAAAAAATGAATGTCTGCCATGCTGGTGGTAGAGCGGGAGCAGCAGCACGAGAGCTGTCAGGGTGCAGCTCCGTAACGCCAGGAGTGGCCAAGGCAACAAGCAACCACGTCCCAGGGGCTGTGGGCACGTGCAGGGCTTCGCCGCAAATATTTATCCCACGTCAAGCCTCCACACCTCGCTTTTTCCTCCCTTATTAGTGGCTGGAGTCAAATATTTTCAGCCTTCTTGACTTTGACCCCACAGGCTGCGCGTCACTGCGGGACCAGCCAAAGCTCCAGTGGGTTAGAGATATCTGGGACTAAAAATCCCCAACTCCTCTTTAATTTGGGGGGAAGAAGCAGGGAATAATATAATAGTAGATTAGTCTGAGAGCAGATAGTTAAATTGCCAGGTTGCTCCTGGAATGTGGGATCAGTTTAAAAGGGAGAGACACAAAACTTCAGCCCGGGGATGTTTGTCCCTCCCTCTGGCTCCGTGAGCAGGCAGGAGGGGGCCGGAGATTTGGGATGGCAGGAGACAGCAGAATCCTGCCCGCTGCCTGCCTGTGCCGTGGCTCGGGATGCACGGGCAGGGCCCGGAGAGGAGGTTTTGCCCGGAGATAAGTCACAGCTGAGTCTCGCTCGGCACAAGGCCACGAACACAGCGATGCCATAACACAACGGGAGAGGAGCGAGTGATCCCGAGCTCCGGGGGGAAGAGGGGATGTGAAAAATCCTGGGAAAACTCTCGGCCTGCCTGAAACCCCCCACAGCCAGCCTGGGAGAAAGAGGCAAAACTGAAAGTAAAGGAGATTCTGCCCTCAAGACCATCAGGCTTCTGCAAACGCAACAGTTTGGGCTTGCAAATACGTTAAGGGAGAGCAGCCCCGGCCCACCATGTTGTGTCTCTGCGAAAGGGAAAAGGGACGACGAGGGGGACGCGACCCGGCACCGACGCGTGGGTGCCTCGGTCACAGTTAACCCCCCGCATCCAGACACCGCCCCCCATGGCCTGTGACCCCCCCGCCGGCTCGAGGGGTGCCGACATCCTCGCTGTCAGCAGAACTTGGGGTCGGCAAAGGCGGCTGGGCTGGGCGAGGGCCGCGGCGCCGCGGCCGGGGCTGGCAC
>NW_020799501.1:47132-54221 GCF_003259725.1 Athene cunicularia | reverse complement strand
GCACGGCCGGGGATCCCCGGTACCGGGAGGCTGAGAGCCGCTCCCGGCCGCTCCCTGCAGCGCACACGCGTGGGCACAACCGGCCCTGGCAGGGCACGGGCAGCCCGGAGTGTGCACACACACACACACACACGCGTGTGCACACACCCACTCCCTACGTGACACACACCCTGCAGGGCTCACACGCGCACACACACACCTGTGCACACCCGGTCTCTACAGCACGCTGCACACCCTGTAGTGCGCACACACACACACACACGCGTGTGCACACCTGCTCGTGCAGCACACACACACCCTGTAGTACGCACATGCTTGTGCACACCCACTCCCTACAGCACACACACACCCACACCCTGTAGTGCACACACATACACACACTCGTGTGCACACCCGCTCCCACAGCACACACACCCCTGTAGTGCTCACACACACACCCGCATGTTCACACCCGCTCCTGCAGCACACACAGCCCTGTAGTGCGCACACATGCGTGTGCACACCCACTCCCACGGCACACACCCCCTGTAGTGCTCACACACACACACACACGTGTGTGTGTGCACCCACTCCCACAGCACACACACCCCTGTAGTGAACACACACACGTGTGCACACCCGCTCCCACAGCACACCCCCCCTGTAGTGCTCACACACACCCCTCGCAGTGCACACGCACGTGCAAGAACAGGCTGTCGCCAGCGGCTCTTGCCCGGGCTGAGGGCTGTGAGCCCGCTGAAACCCGCGTGGGAGCTCGAGGCTTCCCAGTCCGGCCCCAAACACGCTGGTTTTCACGGAAAAGGCCGGAGGGGGCCCGATCCTGGCGGGGTCCTGGAGCCCAGGGCCCCATCGGTGATCAGCTGAACCACGACTGAGTTTCACACAAGTGCTGACCAATTTTGTCACATGGAATCCAAACTGAAACAGCAACAAAAAAGGAAAAGTTGTGAAAATGATGCTGCTATTTTGGTTTTTTTTTTTTCCCCCTTGGTCGGAAAACCTGGACAGCAAATCTCGTATTTTGTCCCGTTTAGCCCCAGCCCTGCAGGACGTTTGGCTGCAGCCCCAGCTCACCCCCACCCCAAGAAACAGAGAAGCTTCGTTAACCAGAGCAATAATCGTCCTTTATTAGGCTGAGCTCCCCACGGAGCACCCGGATTCCTGTGTATATTGCTTAGGACCATCAAAAAAACCCGATCCCTGCTCTTCCTCGGGACAGCGCGGTGCGTGGTGTGCGGGTGCTCGGATAGTATAAATTAAGACGAAAAAGGAACATTTGCGGTGGGCCGTCGCCTCCGCGGGTGGCTTCGCTCAGTTGGGCAGAGGCTTTTCGCAGACGTAGTAGCACTCGTAGGTGCAGTAGACATCGTTCCACTTCCCGGAGATCCAGACATGGGCACAATCTTCGTTGCTGCCGCTGTTGTTGGGCTCCCCCTCCTTCCAAAACCTGGGCAGAGAGGGATCAAACTGAGCGAGGGTCCAAAATCTGGGCAGAGCGGGTTCAAAGTGAGGGAGGGCAGCAGGGGCAGGCAGCTGAGTGGAGCAGCTTTCCCCCGGGGCTGGGAGAAGGGCAGGGATTAGCTAAACCTGTCTGGTTTTAGATGGGTTGAGATGGTAAGTCTTGCCTGTGCTGCTGTCTTCACCCCGTCCCGGGGCAGGGGGAAGAAAGGGGCTGAGATGGGGGCGTGCAGACGGGGCAGCTGCCTGCTCCTTGGGGGTGATGGGCACAAAGCCGCAGGGCAGGCCAGCACTCACGTGAACGTGGTTCTGTAGTCGGTGCCGTCGATCCATTCCCATTCCCCTTCGGAATTCTCATCTGTGAGCCCGATCCAGAAACGCTCATTCCTTGTCCTGAACATGACAAAATTCTGCAGCGGGGAGAGGGATCAGGAGGGAAAAGCGCCAGGAAACGGGCAAGCTCAGCTCTGCCTTGGCACCGTGGAGGAGCCGGAGAGGCTCAGCTCAGGGCATTTATTTACAAGGTGGAGGTGCAGGATGGGTGCCGGTGCTGAGTTTAAGCATCCCGCACACACGGAGAAGCCCTGGCTGCAGGCAGCGGGCAGGCAGAGCAGGTCCTGCCTGCTCTCTGCTGGCTGATGCAAAGGATAACAGCACCAGCTCTCAGCTGCCCAGCGAGGTTGGGGTGAGCCGTGGGGAGCCAGGGGGGTCCAGGGGGGGCTCTGCAGGAGGGTTTGGGCCAGCCTGGGCTTTCCTGCCTCGAGCTGGGCTCCGTACCTGCTTGGCGTAGCTGTTGATGACAGCCAGCTGCGAGTGCATCTCTTCGCACTGAGCCTTCGCCTTGTACCAGCTCATTCTGGTTAGGGAGAAGTAGTAACATTTCCCGTCAAAGTATTCCCATTCCCTGGATCCGGGTCCGCAGGGAAACACTGGTGAGAGAAGGGGGGGGAATATCAGGGGGATCATGGGCCGTCGAGCGGGGCTCATCCCAACGAGATGGTTTTCCCAGCAGCGCTCCGGTGCCAGACTGGTACAGAAATGGCACGGCCCCGAAGCTTGCTGTACATTGAGTTGCCACAAAGGCGGCAGCAACTGGCCCCTGAAAAAGCTAAGATATAAAAGTGTTTGCTACTGGCAGGGCAGCAAACCCAGAAGGGAACAGATGCCCTGCACCGCCTCAGCGAAGCAATCCAGAGCAGGAACACTTCGGGGACAACTTCGGGAAACTTCAGAGGGGAAGAAAAGCTTGTGGGTTTGGGCAGCAGCCAAAACTTACAGAGAAAATCCCTGCCAGAAAAGTTCTGTTTCCGTTCCAGGCGCACCTCGTTGAGTTTAGAAGAAACGGCTGAAACTAGAGAGGGAGAGATGCTGCGTTATCGCTTGTGTTGCTACACGTGCGCCGACCCCACCCCGTCCAGGCTAAAGACATGTTTTATTTTTCCAGCAGCCTCCGGGGCGACGAAATCCCAGGAAATTTAAAATACTGGTTTATAGCTTGGATTAGGCAGAGCTGGTGGTGTGGATGTCAGCGGTCACCGCACGGGAGTGTCTGGGAGCAACTCTGGTGCTGTGAAATTAGGACCTATAGAATCCTCTAGCACATGAGCTCAGGCCTCATCCATCTGCTGGTCCTACCTGCCTAATTAATGAGTTCAAAGATGTCCCAGTACCTCTGGAGAGCGACACAGCAAACAGCGTGATGATCAGCAAAAAGGAGAGGGCCAGGAGCAAATATACCGTGAAAAAGGACTGCAGCTTCTGCCGGAAGAAGTTTCTGTCTTTAAAACAAAACAAAAGAGATGTGAAAATATTCCTCTGGGATCAGTGGGATTTTGTCAGAGCTCTTCAGGTTCCATTTAGAAAAGGCTTAATAAATAACCCAGAATAGTTAACTATTCTCTACAGAAGCCAAAATTTTGATGAGCATTCCTGTTCAGACCCACCTGGGGGGCTGAAAGCTCCCCAGAACAGGCGCTGTCAGGCAGTGCGTTGTGTTGGCACTGGAGTGGCCTTGCCAAAGGCAAAATAAAAAGAAATTCTAAGCTTACACCATGTATTTTAGGCTGTGACATGTTTTTAAACCCTCCTGGCTGTCTAGGAAGCCTTTTCAAAAGGGGAATGGTTCCCCAGGTGACAGTCCATGGTCTGGAGGGTTCTTTGCTGTCCTGAGCTGGCTTCAGGTGCCCTTCTGGGAGAGGCTGAACTTGGACTCCACGGCTTGACCTTGGGAGGTTTGTGAGAGCGCTGGGCCACTCAAGCCGGGGAGCTCGACTTGGGAAAGCTTCACACAGAGCCTAATTTTCCTGTGGCCCCGGACACTTCCAACACCAGATGCTCTCTGGTGTTGCTGGTTGGGCACCACCAGCTTCCCAACACCCACAGCCCTTCACCTCAGCCCACACCCGCAGCAAAGTCCCTTTTCCCCCCCCACCTTCCCAGGGCCAAGCTCCTCAGGGGGAGTTCCCCATCTCAACCAATTAACCCCGTTAGACCTTCCTCTCCCTCACAAACCAAGCACGCTGGGGGAGAAAGACTACGCTACAAGACACGGTCTTGTTACCCCCTTTGCTCCTGCCTGGCTCCTCGAGGTGGGGGGCTGAAGGGCTGGCGTGGCTGAAGTTTACCTTTAAAAACGTGCAGATCGTCGTGGAGATGTTCCTCGTCCATCCTGATAAGCTGTGGCTGGGAGGAGGGGGATGAAGCTTAGGACCGAGTAGGCAGAAGCTTTTTCACCAGGGTTTCTGGACTAGAGACCTTGCAGCACTTCCAGGGATGTTCAGTCCAAAGGTTATAATTTAACCAGCAGTTTTTCAGGCTCTGTCCTATTGGTTTGTCCTCTCAAAATAGCGGCTTGGATTGTGTCCACTTCCAATAGTTCAGCCGTCTGGAGGTTTTTCCTCCAGCCAAGCAGGGTGCCCCTTTTTATTTGTCACTCTCTTCACCCCTCCGGAGTTAAAAAAAAAAAAAAAAAAAGGCAAATTCTCACGTTTCAGAAAGTGTTTCCTCTAAGTGTGGAAATGAGAAGGTCTGGGAAGTAGGAAAGTCTTTGGTTTGGAAACCAAAGCTGAAGGCCCAAGTGGTGCCACAACAGATGCGTTTCCCCAAGAAAATAAACCCGATCTGGGTCTGATGAAGCACCTGTAGGAATGTGCTGTGTAAATCCGTGTGTGATGGAGGCGTAGGAGCAGCTTGGGGATTACCGGTCGCTCCCCGCACCAGTTGGTGACCCGGGAAGTTTAGGGGCTCTCTCAGTTGGTTTTTTTCACTTTGGTGGCTGTGGACTTTTGCTCCTGTCGGCCCTGACAGGACTCTGAGAGCTGCTTCGTGCACTGGCTGTGCTGAGGGTTTAGCCGGCTCTCTGTAAATCTGTATTTTTAAAAAAGGTGGGCTTTGATGGTGTGATGTGCTGTAAGGCAGGTTTGGGGGAAGAACTGATCAAGTTAAAGGCTGGCAAAAGGTGAAATGGAGATAAACAGAGCAGAAACCCCCAAACTTGGAAATTAGAAGCAATAAGGGTGTGGAAGAGCCCGCATCAGTAGATGCGTGAGCAGGATGAGCTGCTGCTCTCCCGCAGCAGACACAAACTGATGATTTGAGAAGACCCTTTCAGTCCTTTATTCCTGTAATTTGCCCGTGGTCCCCTCCTGCTTCCAGACCTGAAAAGCCCACTTCACACCACAGAAACTCGTAATTGCTGTTCCGTGTTATTCCGCGTTCAGCAATTATGTGCTCTGCGGAGATGATGGAGAACTGGCAAGTTGGGACTCTCGGATATTAAATTACGTTGTGGGGAGCGCGGCGCCGTCAGCCTCGCCGGCGTCCCACTGCAAACATTGAGAGAACATTTAGGTTCTCGCCGCATCGAGCTGCGCCTTGACTGACTGACGGATTTTTACTGGCTTTAATTTTCCCTTTTGCTGTTTTACCTTCGCTCGCCGAGCCCAGAGAGTGCTGGGACAGATAGTGCTTGAAGTTTTAATAACGCTAATTACTCCAGCGTAAATCTCTGGGCCTGTGATAAACACATAGTGGTAGTTATTAAGCTGGCAGCCTTGGGATGCTTTCCAAAACAGAGCTGGGGCATTTTACCACTGTTTATTTGCCCCAAAGCTACACTGAGATTGTGTATAGGACCAGAAAGGAGGCCAGGGCACAAAGACCGGCTGTTGAGATGCACAGCAATGAGGATTTCATCACCGGGAGGTCACTGCCATCCAGGTCTGCCCAAAACCAAAGCGCTTGTTGCACAAGCTGCAGCTGAATGGAGGGCAGGGGGGTGTGGGGTGAAACCAGCTCGATGCGAGGCTCAGCTCGGCCATTAATCCTCCTGCTCTGCTTCCCAGAAAAAAAAAAAAAAAAAAGGAGTAATTGTGGGAAACACCAGTTGACGTTCCTGTCAGCCTGGATCAGGGAGGACACGAACAACACAGGGGAACCTCTCGGGGAGGGAATCGGGGTGTTAAGAGGATCCAGGATTTGGGTGTTTGTTTGAACTCGTTGTAATTGCCCGCATTTCCCTGCTGTAAGGGAAGAGCTTTGCCAGGACTGAAGGGTTGGTAAATCCGAGGAGAAATCGATGGTGTCCCCGAGGGCCTCCTGTGACGCAGCCATGCCGGTCCCGCTTGTACCTTCATCCCAGGGCAGCAGCTCTGCAGCTGGTCACACCCCAGGAGGCTGCTGGGTGGCCAAAGCTGCCCAACTTCTTTATTTTAACAAAGACATTCAGTTAAGACCTTGCAGCATGAGAAAACATAAATAAAAAGCATTTTTATTAATACAATAAAATCTGATTAAATACAATATTGGATTTAAAACCATCCTTGGGTGGCTCGAGAACCTCAGACGGGCGCTGTCACAACGCTCAGGGCCAGTGATCTGGTGGTACAACGCCGCAGGGAGGAGGAAAACACTGATGATAAAAGGTGAGGAGGAAACGTGGCTGCTCCAGCAAAACCCAGAGGCAACAGCTGCCCCAGCCCGGCCGCTGCGCAAACAGGCCACGCGGCTCTTAGGAGCAGGCGGTCAGGAAGCCCCATGACCAAAAGCTTTCTGGGGAGTAATTCAAAGAACCGAATTTTGAGGAAAATAGAAGGAAGACAACATCCTCGGCTGGCAAACATTTGCTGTCTGGACAGGTCGCCTGAGGTCTTCCAAAAAAACAGCAGCTCTGGCACGTGTGGCTGAGGTATTTTGTCCCTGGCTGGGTTTGGAGGGTACGTGTGGGGCGGTTAAGCAACTGGAGTTAGATATTAACTGGGAGTTTGGGGTTTGGGCTGCCAGAGGGATTTTTTTGGTGGCAGGAGGGAGCCTCACTTCACTCCTCGAGTTCTGCACTTGTTAAGCCACTGCCTGATGTTCAGCAGTGGGGGAAGAGGAGCGGACAGATGTTAAACTTGTAACCTCAGCCAGGCTTTGGTCAGCTCATCAGCGGGGTTCCCAAAGGCTGGGGGCTCCCCAGCTTTCCTTTTCCCCCAGTCCACAGAAAAGTGGGGGGAATCCTACAAAAACCAAGCTCCTGACAAACCATTTTGCTGTTTTAGCCCAAATGGAAATTGTGCCCCAAAAATACGTACAGCAGCTCGCAGGAAAACGAGCTTTATGCAAAAAAAAAAAAAAAAAAAAAAAAAAAAA
>NW_020799501.1:34857-47082 GCF_003259725.1 Athene cunicularia | reverse complement strand
GCGGGGGGGAGCGAAGCGGCTCCTGGCACCGTGGTCTGCCGGGGGCCATGCCCGGGCCGTGCGGATGGGGGGGGCTGGGGAGGGGGAGATGTGCTCCGTGTGGGGTAGCTGGCGGAGGGAAGCGGGGCAGGGCGGTAGAGTCGCTTTCCAAAAGGCCAGGTCTGAGCGGGGCAGGACGCTTTGCCCTCGGTGGGGCTGCGGTGGCTCGGGGGGAGAAGTTTTGGGCCAGGACGGCGCTTTCATCAGGGCTTTGGCCTTTGTGGCGAAAGCTTTCCACGCGTAGCAGTTCCAGAGCGGCTCCTGGGAGGTCGCGTTCTTCCACTTGCCTGCTCAGCTCGTTTGAGGTGGAGGTGATGAGCCTGGGAGAGAAGAGGGGCCCCTTCGGACCCCTTTTTGCCAGACCTACCGCGGTTGAATAATCGTGGCGGGATGGAGCTCTCTGGCTTTCTGGAGTCAGCAGGTTTAGGCTGTTGGTTGGGATGGCAGGCAGGAATTTGGGCCCTTTGCCCCTAGGTTGTAGCTTCCCACCGCACAGCTCTGCTGTTGCAGTCCCTCACCTTGGTTTGCTTGGCTTTTTTCTTGAGTCTAGTCTGCTCCTAGCTTCAGTGGAGAGCTTTGGGATGAATGATTCCCTTGAAGAAAGCAGAAATCATCTCAGTCGATGCTGCGAGTTGTCGCAGGTAAATGCACACATGGCTCTGAGCGCTGAAAGGCCTTTGAGCAGCACAATGCCCTGTGTCTAATGTGTTGAGAGGTGACTTCACCAGAATTTAATTTTGTGCTACCCAGGGAAACCGTGGATATCTCGTGCAGGAAGGTTTTGTTTTCTGGTAGAAAAAAAGGTGATTTTCAGAAGGACAAGTCTGTGCAATACAAGAGGTGATCTTTGCTAGCTGTGGGATGTGCTCAACGGAGAGATTTTACAGATGTAAACAGGGCTAGAGCAAAATGTAATCTTTTTCCCAGGCCAGAAACAGGGCACCATGGGCCTTCCCGGCAGAGCAGGGTGTTGCCTGGGGGTGTTTGTGGTTCGGACTGTGTCAGTGGCTGTTTTGTCACAGATCTGGGCGAGCGCCATGAATTGGAAAGGCGGCTGGAGCCTGCTTCGGTGCAGGGCTCTTGCTTTTGACTAAAAGTGCTTCCTGATGGAAACGCTTACATAGGAAACGATGTGGAGTTGTAAAGTCTTGTTTCCTACCTTGTGTGTTTGAGCGGATTGTGTGGACGTGGTCGAGCACTTGCAGAAATCCAGTCTTCTGTGCCTGCAGGGTCAAGAAGCTGATTCTTGGGGTCAAGAAGCTGATTGTCAGGGTCTGCCAGGAGCTTTTTTTTTTTTTTTAACCCGAGCCCCTTCTGTCTGTCTGCAGGCCGTGTTTATTACTTCAACCACATCACAAATGCCAGCCAGTGGGAACGGCCCAGCGGCAGCGGGAAGAACGGCCAAGGGGAGCCCAGCAAAGTGCGATGTTCACATCTCTTGGTGAAACACAACCAGTCCAGGAGACCCTCGTCGTGGAGGCAGGAAAAGATCACGCGGACCAAAGATGAGGCACTGGAGCTTATAAATGGCAAGTAAATGCAGGAGAGAGAGAGAGAGAGAATATGATACTGTTGGAGGGGAAAAGTCATTTTAAGGCTAGAATTTGACCCCAAGCTGAGTGGTTCGGTATGTCGTGAACTTGTTAAAGCAGAAGGGGTTTTTTAAGCCAAGTGGTTTGAACATGGACTTTTGTGTGGCCCAGCCACTTGGAGAAACAATTTTACTGTATGATTAAATGACGTAAAGATAGGTCCCAGCCCGTGTGTCTTCCCCTTTGTGTTTTTTTTGTAATGTTATTTCAGAGGTTTGTTTGTATTTTCTTTGTAAATGTGTATTTTTATATTAAAAATAAAATTATTTAAAGCTAAAACAAATGTTCTTTAAACATTTCTTTTTATTTAATGTCACTTGACTCCTTGCCCTAATAGCAACTTAGTAAGTTCTAATTAACCTCTGCTTGAAATCAAGTTGCTTGTAGGAGGCAGTCAACCTTGCATGAGGCTGTGCGGATGACCTGATCAGTTCGGGCTTTTCCCAGAGTGTTCTGGCTTGTGATCTGGTCTAGGAGTGAGGGTGCTGCGTGTCTTCTGCGTTTGGTAGCGTTAATCTTTGCAGCCTAGATTTTTCCTTGCAGCCCCAGCAGTAGAATTGAATCGATGTCATGTTTCTTCAGCATCAAGGGGTTTTTTTGATCTTACGGATGCAAGTTCAAAGTCCAGCTGTTACTACTGGCTTGTACCTCTCAGGATAAGGAATTTGTGGGCTTAAGTTGAGGTTTAAATCAGTCCCACTGATTAATTGATGAAACTGAGGCCATGCTTTTTATCTTTTCTGGCAGCGAGGGTGCAAGGCTAGCTGACGCGCTGTGGGCTGTGAGCACAGATAGGAACCGCAGTGCTGGGCCTGTCTTATCTTTTATGGCTTCAGCAACGATGGAGGGAAGATAATGAGGGTGTTTTGGCTATTGCCTTGGTCCTAACCAGCAATAAATGTAAGGACTTTTGTCTCTGAAAGCCCTGGGAGGGGAAATTTCTTTGCTAAATAATTTGAAGCAGTGAGGCAGCGACCAGCAGGTGGTATCTGCTCACTGCCTTTTGGAAGGGGAGGTTAAATTAACTGGCACAGATGGGAATTTTTTTAGGGAATTGTCCCCTTC
This sequence comes from Athene cunicularia, assembly GCF_003259725.1. Taxonomy (NCBI): domain Eukaryota; kingdom Metazoa; phylum Chordata; class Aves; order Strigiformes; family Strigidae; genus Athene; species Athene cunicularia. The sequence continues at coordinate 44,386 of NW_020799501.1, read as the reverse complement.
AGGTTAGGGTGGCTGAGAAAGTGTGACCGGAGGTGATAAAGCGAGATGCACGCCAAGTGTGGAGATCTGTGCCAAGGCAGTTGGGACTGTTGCAAAGATAACTAGATTGAAATATTCCAGCAGAGCTGCAAATTCTCTCTATGTCTATCTCTCTAGTTTTTGGGGGGAGAATAAAATTATTCTAGAGCCATCTCTTGGCATGATGTTCATAAAAGGCCAGCACAGAGCTTTCTAGAGGCCAGAGGGTTAAGTGATGCGTGATGCTGTTGTGTGTTAATCAGGCACTGGTGAACTTGGATCTTTGTAAGAGGGAATCACGTTTTAGAAGGGAAAGTTGCTCATTATCTCTAAAGAGGTATTTCAGGAACTTGTGACCAGGTAGGCATTTCTATACGTAGATGTTCTGTAAACTGGTTATCTTTAGAAGCCTGAATAATGTTAATTGACTCAACAATTGTCATCATTCTTTGCTTGAGTGTTTTTCTTTGAGATGCCACAGTTCTTTGCTACCTGGTAAAGTGATGAAAAGAAACAGCTTAAACTTCCCTTGGCTCGAAAGAATGAGATTAAGCTTGACAGCTTCAGAGCCTTCTCACTATCAGATAACACTTTTTGTTGCATAATCTCTCTGGTGTTTGAAGAGGAAAGAGTGGTAACTAAAACTTACTTAATGTAAATGCCCTGCTTGTTGTCTTGGTAAAGGCCATTAGGGAATTAACTTCTGTGATGGAAATAAATTGTAAAAAAAAAAAAAACCAACAAACCCAACCCCTAGCCACCTTTCTGTCCACATTAGTCCACCATAAACGCTACTCCTGGGAAGGTCATAGGGAACATCAGCTTATGCTTGGATTATTTTGTGGTGGCTTCTTGAAAATTAACTGTAAATCTGGTTTCTAGAACAGCTGAAACTTTCTGGGAGGGTGCTCGGCTCAGCTCAGCTGCGGCTCCTGACTGTCAGGTGTTGATGAACTTCTCTGAACAGATGTACTGTACCTGCTGAATGTAATTATAGTGTAGAATTGTCTAAGTAGGTCTCTGGGGAGGAATTTGTTTGACAGGCACAGTACCACACATTTTCTTGTTTTGTTTGGAGATCGGTTATGTTTGAGATCTCCCCATCTGAATCTAGCTCTGGTGTTAATGCTTCGTGCAATAAAAATCTGAGAAAGAAATTTGATTAGGGAGCTCTGGGTCCCCACAGGAGAGGGGATGATACTAAAGATAAACGTTTTCGGTAGGTGAACTTGACTGATGTCAAATATTCCTTTTGATGGCTTTTCTCCCATAATAAGGGAGGAGAGTTGAGAGAGCTGGAGGAGCTCTCTCTGTGTCATCTGTGGATGGTTTTTAATCCATTAAGAAAGTTGCAGCGGAGCATTAAGTGCAGGTTAACCCACCCACTGGGCTACAGCAGGAGTTGGAGGACTTGGCTCACCAGGTGCTTTTCTGGTAGGTGAGAACATCGCAGGGAATGTGGGGACTAGAAAGAAATTCCAGATTTGAGCCTGACCCTGATATTAAAGGTAGTGAAACCTCTTAGGCCCCTCTGCAGGCTTTACCAAGCACCGTTTAAGAGGCCGTTAGGGTTCTGGCTGGATTTGCTGTGAAGGTTATTTCAGACCATCTCTGCTTTGACATGCAAAAACCCAGTTTCCAGCTAAGCACCACTTATGATGTTTCTCTCCGGTCTTCCTTGCATTAGTGTTGTTTAATTACTTAATTAAATTTAATTTCTTCCTGATGTTGACCTCTCAGTGGATTTAGAGAGCCCCTCTCTTTACCAGCCTGTTTTTGCATACTGAGCCAACCAGGCTTTTAGTTTCTGGTAATGTAGGTCATCCCTTCTGCTGTTTCTACTCTTAGCCCTCCTTTGCACTTTGGTTTTGATTAATCTTTCTTGAGCGTGGGTTCATCGTGGTGTGCAATATTCCAGATTAGCTCTTGGCTGTGCCTTCCACTGTGGCATTTACTACTGCCATTCTCCCTGCTGAGGATACCATCACTTCAGTGCTGCATTTCTGGCTTTTAAAGTCACCCGGCCTATTTTGTACTTGTAATTCTGCATTTTCATCCTCTTCTTTCTGATCGAGTTCTCTGCATGTAACAATTTATTTTTTTTTGCTGTTGTTGTTGCATCTGTAGATGCGTGTGCGAGTTCACTTGGTGCCGTTGGTTCTTGCTTGGTCATTCAGGTCACGTTTAATATTCTGATCCTCCTTTCTGCTGCAGTGATTCCCCACCCTCCATGTTTTGTTAGCTTACCCCTGTTTCCTGTTGCAGAATCATCTAGGATTCATCCCGAAGTTGAGTCCCCAAAAACTTCTCTCCCCCAATACTCCCCACTTCAGCCCAATCCGTTGCTGTTCCTCCTCTTGCTCGTTTTGCACTAATCTCCCGTTATTCAATCTCACGGACACCTGGAGATTTTTAGGGGTAGTTTATTAAAACCTGGACGGTACCTAATCTGCGTCATTTGTTCTAAATGGCTGAGATCATTAGGGGAAAAGCTTGTTAATCCCACTTCACAGAGCCAGAGTTTAGACACAAGATGCAGGTGTCTTGTTCTGGTAGAGGTGGCTTGGAAAAACAACTTCAACCTTCAGCTTTATCCGGGAGAACCCTCATCTAGCTAACGGGCAGATTTTGCTCCCAGGCTTGTCACGGGCATAAATTAGGAGGTTTTAATAACTAAATTCCATTTCGGTGTGTAGTTGACTGGTTTGCTCTGCATGCTTATGAAACTCTTTACCACTAGGAACCTGCTGATGTGACCAGGGCAGACAGTTTGGGATATAAATGTAAACACTCAGATCCTTAATTTGGATGCTTTCTTACTTTAACATCGGCATATACCTTAAAGCTGTAATTCCTGACACTTCTGGGTGTGATTTGTGACGGGTACTTGCTGGGGATTGGCAGCTATATGCAATTAGATACGTATTTATGGTGGTGCAAATATGTACTTTTAGGATAAACTCTGTTTTGTCAGCAAGTAGAGTGTTTATGCACAAGCGGCTTAGTTTAATAGGATGAACCAGTATTAGTTTCTTTCCTAAAACATGAATGCTGTGACCTGTCTTCCACCCAGATAAAGAATCATGTTTCTCATTTTAGTGCAGGATAAATAGCTGTTGTCTTAAGTTTTGTAGAGTTTCAGACCTTCATGTTAGACTTTCTACACAGGTAACAAGCGCCGGTGTTTTCTGTTAAAGCAGGTTATGCACTTTAGGTATTAAGATAATTTTCTGTGGCTTTTGAATTATATTCAGGACACTTGTTGAATAAAAATGAAATTTTAGAAGCAGAAGTAATCCATCTCCTATTCCCTTTATTTTTTATTTTTTTTTTCAGCTTTTCCTCCTGGCCTGTCCAGCTGGAAAAGCAAACCTGGCTGTCCAGAACACCTTCCTGAATTCCAGAGATTTAGGTTAGCGGCAGCTGATTGAAAGAGATGACTGAATTTGGGAGGAAAAATGGGCTGTAGGGTAGAAGGTTAATCTGAAGACTTAAAATCCCTTAGTTTTGGTCTTGCTAGCGTTAAACTGCAATAAAGGAGTTAATTCAAAAATTGATAACCTGGTTTTTCAGTTGCTGCTGGCTGTGTCAACTCCTAAGAGACAGCCTCCGTTCTCTCATTACGGAATATTTTCTTACCTGCCCCCAGCCCTCACAGATATTTCCTCAGGTGTTATACTTTTATAAGTATATAGCATTAAAACGAGGCAGAAAAATACTTCCTCACCCTTTTGCATCATAAACCACCCTCTTCCTTTTGTCAGAGCATCCCTCCAAATAATAAAGCCTAGCTTTTTCATGCATGACCCTTTTTCAGGTAGGGACCTGCCACTGCTTGTGGCTGGAATGAACTATGCCCAGCCCAATTTTATTTATTTTTTAGAGGTTTATCTAGCAAAGTGCAGACTCGTTATACATGCAGGCTACAGGTCTTACATGGGAGTGACCTGAAATAGGAAGGTTGGTTATCAAAATCGGGAGGCTTAATTGCTTTGAGAGAGGGAAACAACAGAAAAATCAAGAGAAATGTTAAAGTCAGTTGGTTCTTAGTATTTCTTTTTGAAGGTGGAAGACTGCTTAGGCCTAAAATGGAAGACAGTCAGGCTTTGCCGGTTCTTTCAAAAGCTGACAGGAGGTTTCTGGAAAGAGGGATTTAAAAATGAAACCAGTCTCTAGTGAGCAATAAGTTTAGCTGGATTTCACCTGGTACAGAGAGTTGCTTCGGGTCAGAAGCTGCAGCACCACTTTGGGGCTGTTCCTCTGCGCTCTGGGACACGCGTAGATGAATTCCTCTGGGAGATGCTCCCTCGCTTAAGACACCTGGATGAGTGATTTTCGCAATGTAGTTTAGTCTTAATTTATCCCTCGTGGTGCAAAATGCAGAAGGGAAGCCCCTCTGGCAGGAGCAGGCTGCTGTGGGAAGGCGGCGGGTTAACCGGCAGCGGATACAGCTGCCGTTCCCAGACTCGGAGTCCACGACTGTCCTCGTGCAGAAATATTTCTTGCAGCTGGTACTAAATACGTCTTGATGGGGGGTGGCTGCAAGTCAGGCCGGTGATGCCTTGGGATTTTGATTAGTGGTTACGCTCCTTTTAACAAAGGAGCGGAAGCTGGTTGAGTTGCCTGAAACTGCACGGGATTTTCTTGTCCTGAGAATCCATGAAAAGCTGCCTCACAGGCAGCGTTAAAGGACGTGTACGTGGTGCTTTGCTCATCTCCGAGAGCAATCAGTATCTGTAATTAGTGGCTCCACAATCACGTTATCAAGCTGTTGACTGGAAAATACGATCTATTTTTTAGGTTTTCTCATTATGAGTTAGCAGGGGGGTTTTCCACCGGGCCAGGAAGATTCAGAACAGGCAGAGCTCTCAGTTAAGACCACGAATATTTCTTAACTGACCTTTTCAAAAGCTGTCTTGACAAATAATTCACTCCTCGGGGATTCTTCATGCTCGGTCTTCTACCGGGGTGAGCCCTTTGGAAATCAAAAGCTCATCTATTTTCAAGCCTAATAATAAATTCCTGTGCTTCAGGGTAGTTGTAGGCGGAATCAACTTTTTTATTTGATAGAAGCTTAAACAGAAATGGAGCACAGTGCAAAGATGGAAACGTGCTCAGAAAAAAAAAACAAAACCAAGACAAGTGTTTTTGGGGTGTTATGAAAGTTTAGTTCTGGCTGTGTCTTCGTTCAGGAGGTTTGAAAACCTCACTGCGTGCGCGTGGTGTGCAGATGTGGCTGTTTGTGCCCTTCTTGCTGGGGGATGTAAAGCTTCAAGTGAGGTTTTAAGGGTGTTTTGCCCCCCATTTTTTCTTCCCCTGACTGAACTATTCCCTGTATTTACAGGCTACATCCAGAAGATAAAATCGGGAGAAGAGGATTTTGAATCCCTCGCTTCCCAGTTTAGTGACTGCAGCTCAGCAAAAGCAGGAGGCGATCTGGGTGCGTTTGGAAGAGGTGAGTTGAGCTCGGCCTGGCGGCCTCAACGCCAGATCAGGATTACAGGGTTGATGCTGATCTTGGCAGCGGGGTGGGGTTTAATAATGCACCCCGCTGTCAGGGGAACAAACATGAAAATGGATTTATATTCTAGGCAGCCTGCTGTGCAGGAAATGTAGTTTGATGCCTAGAAGTTAAACCAATTAGGAATGCAACCATAATATTATTCTAGGCAGAGAGGAGATGTGCAACCGCCCTTCATGAAATTGGCTTTTCCCTCAGGAAAAGGATTTTCCGGCTACGCTGAATGGAAATCCAGTTGCACAGCGTAATGAGCCGTGAATAAGGAAGAAGTGCATAAGTCTTGCTAATGGCACACCAGATAAATGATTTGGCTTCTAATCTTCAATGAGAAAGCTATTAACAAATTGTGGGGAATAAGAACAATTCACAGCCTGCTGAAATAATGTTGCTGGTGAGAGATTTTGTTACAGGATTGCTGATCAGTGCGGTGAGGGAGCGACAACAAAAAGCTGGTGGATGTTTCCTCATTAATGAGATTTGCTGGTGTGGGAGGAAGAATATTTGGGATGGGGAAGTGCAACATTGAAACCTCTTTTGCTTTAACTTAATGTTTTTTGCAGTAATTTCCACTAGGAGGAAAATATAAAGCAATGATGTCATGAGTACAGCTACAACAGTCAAAGAACAAACCAAAACCTTTTTATAGTGAGGGTGTCCATGCATATTTTATTTGAAAAGGGTCGAGAAAGGTTCTTAAAATCCGTGCCCCAAAGTCACAGGGACTCTCATCCATCCCAGAGGATCCGTAGTAAGAGCTGCCCAGGTCTGAAATGGCGAGCAGCAGTCCAGCACCTCTTTAACAGAAGGGTTTTTCCTAAGCTCACGCTCGGGGTTCACAGACTGAAGCATTCCAAAGCTCGTCTGGGGCTCGTACCCTGCAGCAAATGCTCAGATTTTTCTGGGTTTGCACAGCTGCCTCGCCATGCCACGCTCCCACCCCACCTAGGATATCCCGGGAATATTTAACACCCCAGTGGGCTCGCTGCTGCTGCAGCGGTAGCCACAGAGGGGGCTCTCAAGTCACTCTTCCAGCCCCTGCTAGCTGAAGCTCACCCGCCTTTGGCAGGTGAAACTGTGTTCAGAAATGTAGTTTGAGTTCGCTGGGGGTTTTTCCTAACAAAATGCTGGTTTTAATCACTGTTCCTTTTTAGGGTGCGGTGTTGCTACAGTTGAGCAACAGTTGCTTCCTCAGATCCTTCCAGGCAGGGCTAAACAGTGCTGTTTTATGGATTTGTATATAATGAAGCATTAATCCTAGGGTGCTGTGTCTGCTCTTTTGGTTTCAGTGGAAACTCAGTTCATTGTGCTCTTTGGAGACGTACGTAAAGAGATTGATTTTTCTTTTCTTTTTTTTATCTGACTGCACCAAAATGTAAAGAAATGTTGCAAGAACCAGTTTCCACTAGATGGCATTGGAACCACGCGTGGTGGCCAAACCCCTGAGCTGTCACTCTATCCACCCTTTTTTTTTTTTTTTTTCCCCCTGGTTGAAAATCTAATTTGTTAGAACTTGGAACACTGATTACTTCAGAGGTGAAGTTATTAAAACATTTCAATTTGTCTTCCTGAAACCTTTCAAATAAGTCATGTTTCTGCTCAAGGAAGACCACTGTAGTGGAGAAGGGAGGCTGTTATCTCACCTGAAGTAAAGATTTCAGGCCCTAGTGGAAAATAACCACAAAATTCAGGTGACAAGGCAGGTCTGCCTGATAGTGAATGACACTGGCTTTGTAACTGGAGCTTGAGAGCCAGGCAAGCTGTTTGCCTCTCCGAGCAATTACTCTAAATGCTGAAATGAGAGAAGTGAAACTCTGGAAAGCATCAGGTCACTTCAGTAATAAAACACTTTTTCTGGAAGGGAAAATTGCCAAGCTGAAGCTATTGCTGATCCTGAAAGGGAGGAATGGAGCATCTTTTGTGGCATCTAACTGCCATGTTAGAGAAAGGGGCGCAGATGGATGGAGGTCCTAAAGTAAAACATAAATTCCGGAGATGCTGCTGGGATAGATGCACTGCATCTGAGATGTGTGGTCTTTGAAGGGGTTGGGAAGCTTTAGTTTTTCAAAGAGATTAGTGTATCCCTGTAACGTCTCATGACGATCCAGCTCTCAGACCGCCTGGCAGCTTTCTGCAGCCCTCTCCTAATGTGCTGCGGAGTCCAAAGCTACAGCACCGCCCCAGAGCTTGGAGCCACGGGTCATAAACTTCCAGGAGATTTATGTGGTGGTTTTGGCAAGATGCTGCTCTGTACATCTCCTCGGGCACCTCGAGGCAAGCTCTCCAAGCGTGGTCAGTGCTGAGAGCAGAGAGGAAAGGTTCCCTCTGTGCCTGGGGGACTGTCACCTCCCAGCCTTCCCTCGCGGGCATCTTGTCCTTCTGCTGAAGCTTTTGCTGAGAATCCCCCGATGAGACTTTGACCTGTTGGTAACAATAAAACCTCATTATTTCAGCTGGAGTGGGCAGTTTCTCTGCTCTGACTCCTGTCACAGGAAACTGGGCAAAAATACTGTCCCCCCTGAACCCTGCTGTAGCGGGCTGGTGTCTCTCCCCTTGGCTTGAATTATTGTGGCTGAGCTCTTGTGCTGCTTCTTCCTTCTCCTGCTGCAGAGCTGCAGTAGTTCTGCTCATGAATCCCCTTGTGGGGTCCTTCCTCTGAGCACCTCTGGCTTTCCTGAGCCTGGATTATTAAACCTCCTGAAAGTCAGTGACTTGGAGACGGGAGCCTTAAGAGCAATTCTTATCTAGGTCATGACATTATCCACGTGTGCTTTGTAAATTATTTAGCACAGCTTGTAATGCACACCGCATCTATCCCCCCTGTGTACCTGGAGGGCACATGAGATGGGAAGACGAGCATCCACTTGTGCCAGTGAGTCTGCAGAACAGATTTCCTCAGCCTTTTGGGCCCGCAGCTCTCTGGGTGTCTTTCCTTGCTGCAGTGATGTCTGTAGGATCTAAACCAACCTCCTGTTTAAAAAGGAAAAAGCCTGTGTACGTGCATGTGTGAATGAGTTGTTTTGAATCATCTTCTGGGAGCAGATGAAAACAAACACCCCCTGCAAGTTATTAATTGGTGACTTTGTTGTTTGCCTGGAAGCTGTCTTCCATTTGAGGCTTGCTTGCTCAGAAAGATCTTCCCTTCATTGCTGGGCTTAATTGAACTTTCTGGTGTCTGCTCTCTGCAGGTCAGATGCAGAAACCTTTTGAAGATGCCTCATTTGCGCTGAGGGCTGGCGAGATGAGCGGACCAGTTTTCACAGAATCAGGGATCCACATCATCCTACGCACAGAGTGAAGTGCCTTGGTGACATGTAGAAAGGAAAGGGCGAGGGGAAGAAAGGAAAAAAAACATAACAAAACAAAACCAAACCTACTCCAACCCTGCACTCTCCCAAATGAACTTCATATCCAGTTTAAAAAAAAAAAAAAGCTCATTTCATATCTCAATATCTTCTGTGGCACCTGACACAGTGTTTTTCACCTGCAGAGATGCATGGTTAGCCAAGGGTGAGAACACAATCAAAATAAGACAGTAGCATCTTTCATAAGCAGAGAGAATGTTAAAAACAACATTTCTGGCATGCCACAGCTGCTTGAGTTATACTGACATGTCTCCTAAGCCGAGGAATTGTCAATGCTAAAGGTCACACTTCAGTGCTTCCCACATCCACCCCGTTAGAGATGCAGAGTATTTATTGCAGCGCCGTGCCGGTGATGGCGAAGCTGACTTGTGAACTCTGGTGCTATGACAGAACGAGATCCCCAACCCTCTGCATGTTTCTTTAAACATTTTTGAAACCGGAACGAACGGTATCGGCTCCGCAGTCCCGTCTCTTGGTTTTGTAGAACTGATTCACTAAAGCCATTCAGAAATTAAGCGTAAGATACCAAACGGTGAGCCAGCTTAGCGTGGGGCACCCACCCCGTGGGGGCCGGCCGTCACTTCCCTTAACGCCGCTGTCTCAGCCAGGACTGCCCCCCCCCCCCCCC
>NW_020799501.1:12300-34807 GCF_003259725.1 Athene cunicularia | reverse complement strand
AGTTAATGTGGTAGACGTGAAGAGGGGGAACGAATTTGAACCTTGACATGGAGTTACGAAAGAGCAAAAGGCCATTGTTTCAGTAGTGTCTTGTCCTTTGTGAGGGAAAATGGCTGTCCAAGGGATTACCCCATCCCAGCTCTGCTGGCTGCTGCACTGGCATCTTCCTGTGCCTTTCTCAACTCTGCTGTTTTCTCTTTTGGTTCAATGTCTTCTATTCTGTTGAAGTCAGTAGACAGCTGATGCTGTACATATAGGAGGAGAGTATCTGTTGTGGGCTTGCAAATGTTTGCAGCCATACTCTGCCTGTGTGCAAGTACAGAGAAGACAAGACTGGGTCATCTTATCACCTGTGAAATTTGTAGCCCATTGCTTAGGAGCTGCCACTCCTTTTCCTGAATTAGGCCCGGTTGCAAAATGGAGAGGGCACACGCGTGGCACCAAAGCCTGGCTTCTAGAGGGTGACAGGATGCTTTTGTTCTGACTTCTGATATGCTTATGTACAGCCTTAACCTAGAACTGTCTTCAGCAGACCAGTGGCATGATCACAGTACCATGATCTTGTCCATTTGCATTTCACAGATGTAGACTTCAGCTTTGACATTCCTGGATTTCATACTTTTGTGAAGGATCTGTGCTGGGTCTAACTCCCCGTTATTTACAGCAAAATTCAGGTTTTTTTTAAATGGGGATCCTTGGTTCTTTTCCAGATGTTTAATGTTTTCTGAGTCTGAAATGATTCTTGCAAAAGTATAAGTAAACCTATTCGTTAGCTTGGGTTAAAAACAAATTCAAGACAGTCCTCTAGGAACTGCAGCATCTGTTAGTCTTTGTCTCAAATGATCTTGAGAGAGTAAAACAGACGCTTCAAAATTTCCCATAATAAAAGGTTAGTTAATCTTCCCTATACTGTAATCAGACTGAAGTCTAATTTTAAAATATTGGTGCAACATTTGCTGGCTCAGAGACAAGCTGCAATCGAGCTGTGGTCAGCAGCTTCCAGGGTAGCAGGCGGTAATCGCTTAATCGCTGCATTTCCTCCAGAGCTAATCGGTGCCCTGGGCCCCTGTAGGATACAGACGTGTGCCAGGAGCTCGCTCCGCTCCTGCCATTGCTTTGACTCTAAAACTTGAAGATGCCTTTTGGTTCTGAATACAAAAGAGAGAGGCTAACGGCCAGTAGTTGCCACTGCAGGAAGATCAGTAGCCAGCCTGAGCTGTGTAGCGGTACGTAGGATGCTGTGTGCTTCCCATTCCAGCCTGAAGTCACTCCGTTATTTAGAGACGACAGTGCCATTCTGTAGGGTGGACTGTATTGTGGATTTTCAGTTTTAGCTAGAAGGCTGTTTTTTGGGTTTTTTTTTTCTCAAGCTCCTCTCGATCCACTTGTGGTTTAAACACTGTAAGTCATTGTTTTCCAGTTACACTGCATTGCTTATGTTTAGTGAAATAAAAACGGAAAAAAAATAATAAAAATAAAAATCCCAGCTTTGGTCCAATGCAAACCGGCTGTATAGTTCCAGTTCTCTTAAGCAGAAAATAAAGCCCTCTCCAATGAAACATTTCAAGAGCTCTGGTATTGATTATTTCTCTTCCTTTGCCTGTAGAGATCTTGTTGCTTCTATTAGAACAAACAAAAACCTCTGCAATACCTGCTGAGTTGGCTCTTGTTGGTTTGGGTTTTTTAAAATCCTGAAAGGGAAATGTGGCTTGCATGGCATTAAGAAAAACTTCTCCAACTTTGTCTTATATAATGTTCTTTATTCTCTTTTGTCGTTGGGTTCTCCTGCTTTGCGTCGAGGCCATGTCTTATTTCCTAAGAACCGTTTCAATCCTGGTACGAGGTGTTAACTTCAGATAAGGTAAAACCAGTGCTCCCAGTGCAATTTAATAACTCCTTCCCACCTCTCCTCAGTTCTGCAAATTTAGCCGTTCCATTTGTGGTATGAAATCAGCCATTATGGAGAGTGGCTCCTCAGTGTGCTGGTTTGTTTTTTTTTTTCTAAAAACTCCCATCTTAGAGCTGGGGAAAGGCAACATCTCCTACGTACTCTCTCCAATTACTGTGATCACCAAAAACAAACATCTGAATATCACTTGCAGTTCTGCTTTTTGCTGGTTATGCCGGGGAGATGGAAGGCTCTTGCGCATCAGATAGAAGTTGGTTTCCATAGCTACGCATCGATTTAAAAAGAAGAAAAAAAAAAAAAATCCAGCTCAGGGTGATGAGCAGGTGAGAACTTCAAAAAGAAAAATTACCTCAAATAACTGTGTGGTACCATAAAATCAGGATCAAGGGTAAATAAAGGCAAGCAGAGATGTTCTCTCTGTCTGGAGACGTGGTAATACAGGAGCAGCAGCAGCAGCCGTGTGTCTTTCAGTGGCCACAGTGGTTTTGCTCCCCAGCTGTCAGTCCTGCTGCGGCGGGGGGATCCCAGGGCCCTGTTCAGACCTTCATCAGAAGGTGGGGATCGCCTCCAGCCGCAGAGACGAGGTTCATAATGGCCGTGAGAAAAAAGAGAAGGTGGAGAATTTGGGGGTGCGGGTTAAGATGGTACCAGGGACTTTCTGTTACTGCCATGAGGGTGAAAACCTCGCAGCAGCAAGCTGGGGGGCTGCCTGAGAAGGTGCTGCCTTCTGAAACGTGCTTGCCCGTGTCTGGGGATGCTCTTTAGGTTGTTTACTGCTGCTGGAAGCACCCTAAAGCATAAATAACACTTCTGGGGCTCTGTGCTGCACGTTGGGGTCCAAGTGACCACCCGGCGGTGAACAAATGCCCTTGGGGTATCCTGCTGGTGTTTTTGCATGTGGCAACTCCTTCGTAACTAAACTTGGAGGCCCTGGGGTCTCAGCGTGGGTGTGAATTGGCCGTATCCAGCCCCGCGCCATGCCGAGGAGAGCTCGTCTGTGGTGCTGGGCAGCGGTGTGGCGTTAGCTGGCTTAGTTTGGTTTGGCCCTTCCATTTCCCAGCAGCCAGACGCTGCTGAAGCCCTCAGCAGAGGAGGATGGGAGCTTCTCCAGAGGCTCTCCCCAAGCTTTTGGTGGTGGTCACCCCAGGATTCGGGCTCAGAAGCCAGCGCACCGTCCCGCCTCCTGTTTATCTCTTCGCAGAGGTCCTGAACAGCGAGCCGCTCTGGTCTCTTGTCCTTTCCCTGGGGAAGAGGCAGTTGTTGCTGTGCTCAGCGAGCATCTGCGATGCGGGGAGCTGATTTGTGTGCTGTCACGGCCTGGATTCGGGCTCCTTCCCGGTACCGTTCCCGGGTGAGTCACGGAGCAGCACGGCTCCGTCTAGCCCCGGTCCTGCAGGGAAGCCTGGCGCCGTTCTCTGAGCGAGTGTCAGCCCTTGGACTCCGCCGCTGGAGCGGTGACACTAACAGTAACCGCTTCTGACTGTCTCGTGTTTGAAGCCTTCACTTCTCCAGAAGGATCATTTAAGGGATTTCTTCTGGTTTCTCTCCAGGGCCTGAGGAAGAGGCTGTCGCATCCCAGGAGATCAGGAGCGGGGCTGGAGGCAGGGCTGGGGCTGGCGCAGGAGAAGGATGCGACAGCTTTTCTCCAGCTCTCTCAGCCCCCCAGAGTTGTGCTCTACCGAGGAGGCTGAAGGCAAGAGGCAGGCAGGGAAGTGCTCCCCCATCCCGACCCGTGCTCCTACCCCAAGACCAGGCTCAAGATTTATTCTCTGCCTGCCAAATCTGCGGTGCATTACGCGCGCCCGCGGAGAGGGCAGCCTGTGCTGGCGAGGGCCGTGCTGCAGGAGGTTGCATCCATCTCTGTCAAGTGCCGTTATTAAACCGGGGCTGTGAAACACCCGACGCCCGTCCTGGGGCTGGTGATGCAGCAGCTCCCCACTTCCAGCCCTGGAAAGGAGCTTGGAGAGGGAATTAGAGTTGTGTCAGAGCTCTGTGAAAAATGCACCTCTCTCACCTGGGGAGAGGTGTGTGGCGGTGTGCGTGAGGTAGGGGAGACAGGGAAGCTCGTACACGCGGCCTCGTTAGGGGCTGCAGTAGATGAGCAGGTCTTGTGCTCAGAAATACACGGAGGGGGCTCACAGTTGGCATTTCTGCCCCAGAAGAAAGAATGAGATTTTTTTTTTTTGAGGGGGGGAAAAAATGCTTCCTGGGTGCACTGTGGAGTGGTGAGTGATATTCTAGTCGGTAGACCAAAATCTCGATGTGATTAAGTCAAACAGTCGAGGTGGGATGAGGTTCTGGTGGTGGTTGTGTGAAGGGAGAGGAGGTTGGAGTGGTGTTTGTTGGGGGTGTCACCGAGTGGTTCGGTCCTGACGTGTTAGTTTTTACAAAGGCTCTGCAGAAGTTGTGTTTTCTGGAAAATACAACAGAAATTACCCCTGATCTGCTCAAGGAAGTATCTTTATGAGACTTTGAGGGGCAGATGGAGAAGTAGGAGCTGCATGGCTGAGGGTCCATCCCTCCTCCCGAGAAGAGTGGGGACCTCCACAGACCAGCACCCAAACCAAGACCCTCTGGGTCCCATCCGTGCTTGGGGAGCACTGTGGTGGTCTCTTTCCCTTCGCTCCGGATGAGTCACAGCTGATCCTTCGCCCGTGGATGTGCTCTGGGAATTGCTTCGGTGTCTCTGGGCCAGCCAGCAGCCCGCCAGCACCATCCTGTGAGCGTCCATGAGTTTTCTCTTCCGTGGCCGGGCTACGCTGCCGTTGCCTTGCAGGCACAGCCTCTCCCTTTCCACGGGGTATGTGACAGTTCTCCAGGCACCGGGATCTGGGATCCAGAAGGACACACGGACAACCGGAGCGGGTTTATTTACCGCTGCCGTTTCTACCCGTGAGAAAGCGAGGGAGCGGCTCTGCTGGGGAATGCAGTTATTTTTGGGGGGGCTCCATCTAATCCCTGTTACTGAATTTCTTGATCCCTCAGATCCTTCTCGCCAGGGAAATCACAACTGCAGCAAAATCCCATTTGCGCAGCCCTATCTTTGCATCCGCGGAAACCCGCTCCGCCCCTCCGTCACGCCACCCCGATGTCACTTTGCATTCTATTAACATTCATGCTAAGTTTCCTAACTAATCCCTTATTTTAAGATTGCTGCTCCCTCTCTCCTGTCACCAAACGCTTTTATTGCTTACCCCGACGGAGGCGATGGCACCGAGGACTTTTGGGGGAGGCAGAGGTTGGCTGGAGCCTGCGTCCCCGGGACCTGCTCGTACTTGGGCTGAGACGGTCGCTGGTGGGACAGACGCCTGCGGGAAAAGGCATTTCTGTGCTTCTGCAGGAGCTGTAGCTGTCACAGATGAAGGAACACGTTGCTCAGATTGCAAATATTCCAGGAAGGAGCGATATCCCTCGTTAAATTGTGGGCTCGGAGGGTGCCTGGACCTCTAGATGTAGCTCTTGAGCTGTTGTATAAAGATGAAACTAGACGCATCTCCCCAACCCCTCCCTTGCTCCCTGCAGGGCCATTTTGTGCGAGCTGCCTCTCAGCGTGGCATCTGCCCAGGGACCATCTTTTGCGTCCAATAGTTCTGCAAACATAACCTTAATTGGATCATCAACTGGATCTAATTTGCCGAGTTTTCCCCCCTCCCCGCGTTTCATTACGGGTCTGGGCAAGCGAGCGGCGTGCGCGCCGCTGCCAGCTGCGGGAGAGCTGCTGGCAGCTTCCAAGGACGACGCTGGAGCATTTAGCTCTGCTGTAATGAACTTTCCTGCTAATTATTTTTAGGCACTCCCAGCTTAAATAAGAGCCATCATTCCCTGCCGTGGCCTGGTGGGAAGGGGCCGGGCTGCTGCATCTCTGCGGTGCAGGACTGAGCTTGCCTGGGTGCAGCCCGGGGGCTTTGGGGAGGGAAGCGGTGGCTTGTGCGAGGTTCTTCCTCGGAGAGGGGAGGGAGAGAACAAGGACGGAGGTGGTTTATTTTTTTTTACCCCTGTATTTTAGCATAAAGTGCTTTTACTGAGCCTGGATGGGCTTGGGGGGTGCTGGGGTGTTTGCAGACCCCCGCTGCAGGGGCAGGAGCCGTGCTTTTCCAAGGCAAAGGTGCTGCTGGAAAGCCCCCCAGGAGGCACTGGGGGGCTGGACCCCCATGTCTGTGAGCTGCTGGTTTTGCCTTGAACCCACCCGGACTCCTTGCGGGTGCCACATCCACGAGGGCACGAGCCCAGCAGCACCTTACAGCTCCTCTTTGCTGCGGCACCAGCAACCCCGGGAGGTTTTCCATCCACGGAGCAAGCTCAGGAGGATTTGGACCAGTTTATTTTCCTGAGGTGGCTCCAAAATGCAGATTGACCTCAGGGTCAGGGACTCATGACTTTGCTTCTCTTTTTTCCCCAGTTCTCTGCTGCTTTCAGCAGGAGGCCTTCGTGAGCTGCCCCGGCTCGGGGTGTTTGTGTCGATGCTGCAGCTTCACCCCCATAACAAATCATCCGCGATGGGGCCGGGCTGTGCTGGGTCCTTTCCATCCCTCTCCGAATTATTAGAGAGCAAGCAAGTTGTGGATGCTCCGGTGTGCTTGGAGACCAAAGCCGGGAAGAGAAATTTTGGCTTAGCAATAGAGCTGAGGCTGAATTCCTCCGAGCATCTGCCACCTCTGATCTTTGCCCACGTGAGCAGCAGGGACGGCACCTGAGCAGGGACCCCGGGGTGCTATGTGCCTCTCAGCTGCTCTATAATAGATGGGGGAGCATGATTTATTCATGTTCACCAGCACCGGCTAGTATTTAGGTCGTTATTTCCATGAAAGGTCTCAGAGAACATTTAAATGTGACAAAGACTCCGATGGCCTTTGCTTCAGCTGAGCAAGGTCTCCTTGTCCCCCCATTGCTGCTCCAGCCTTTCCCTCCTCATCTGGAAGCTCGGGCATGTCCAGCTCATGGGTGGGCAGTCCTTGTCCTGACAGCAGCCCCCATGGGCAATTATAAAGTATCTTTTCTTCTTGCTAGGTCACAAAACTTGCCAACTTTGCTTTTAAATGTTTGAGGGTTGGGTTTGGTTTTTTTTAAAGCGGCTGCTTTTCTGTCCCGAATGCATCACAGCTGCCTCCCTCATGTAGTTGTGCTTCCAATGGGACGTGAGCAGGGAAATACTGAGGGGTGATCATTACTCCAGTTATTCTGATCCACCCTCCTACCTCCACCCTAGGTGCTTTAATGCTGGAAAAAGGAAGGGCAGTGGCCATACACCTTCCACGGGCTCTGCACCACTCCCAGCTGGGCTCGATTCTCTCCTAACCGGGATGGTTCCCATCTCCAGCCCCTCTCCTGCCACCAAGCCCCGACTCCGCGCCGGCACAGGCTGTTACCGAAGGGGAGAGATGCTGGGAAAGGTCTGTGGGGTTGGTAAATCCAGACACCAGTGCCAGAGCAAGGGAAGGGCTCGGGTACCTGGATTAAACCTTCTTCTTTCAAAAGGTGGATCCTGTGCTGAAGGTTTGGCCTCCGTACGGTGCATACAGGCACCAGCTGGGCTCTGCGGGTCCCCGTCCCTCTGTCCTGTCCCTGCTCCAAGTTCCCTCCTGGGAGCGAGCCAGCCCTGGCATGGAAAGAGCCTTCGGATGCGGGACCAGCTCGGAGGTGTCCGGGAAAGGAGCTGCCTGCTGCTCTTCCCCGCTGCAGCACGGAACGATACAGTTCTCTTCATGACGGAGAAATTAATAAATTTTTCCAGCTTCCAGCGGATTTTTCCTGGTGGATTGTTTGCTTATTTTTCTTTAGTCTTAAAGCACCAGCGGTAATGATTAATCACCACTTGCTCTGCACATTCCACTTCCTCATCAGCCCCAGTGAGTTGACAAGAGTGATGGGAGCTGCAGAACGTCCAGAGTAGGAGCTCAGCCCGTTTTGCCTTTCACTGAGCCAATTAGTGCCTGGTTTTATGGTTTTCAGTTGGCCCATTAAACCTGCTACCTTCAAACAAATATTTCAAAACCTACAGCAGGGAAAAAGCACACTGGGAAGAATCTTTCTCTTTTTTTTGGAGGGGTTGGAGACTTCTCCTGCCTCTCTGCCTGGTGTGAAATCCTTCTCTGAGGGGTCCCCACGTCTCTGAGTCCAGCAGAGAAAAGCCAGGGTGAGCTGCAAGGACTGGAAGCTTAAGGAAGACAAATGCAATGTAGAGATGGTTTCCATGGGATGCTGGGCCAGTTAATAAGGGTTGTGCCCCAGTCTGGTGTTAGACAAACTGAGACCAGAAGTCTCAGGGGTGAATATTTTTAGCTTTTCGATTATATTTTTTTTAATCATAGGAGTAACGAACCAGAGAAACAGCTGGCCAGAAGGCAAGGAGGGTCTTCCATGCCTTAGCAGCTGCGTGTTTTCTTCTCAAATATCGATCCCTCTGGCTGGATAATTGTGCTGGGACTGTACTGGAGCAGGAGATGTGGTGGCAGTTCCCTGGCTTTGAAGTCCATGAAACCGGCCCGGAGGTTTGCACCCTCTGGACCCTCGGGGAGATAAATGAGGAGTCGCTCAGCAAGGAGCTGTTTAACCCCTCTGCTCCTCGTCCCTTGGAGAAACAAGCAGCAGGAACTTTCCCTCAGCTGCTTTTGCTCCAGAAAACCCGGGGTGGTGGGCTGGCTTTTTTCCTGCTTGGATTAATAGCGCCTGGATGATGAACGGGGAGGCTGGAGCAGGGCTGCCTGCCTAGATGCGCTTTGTGGCTCTCAGATGGAGGCATCATCTGGGGTTATTTGCATCCACTGCAGCTCCTCTGCTTGGAAATCCATTTCTCCCCTGTTTTTCATCCCCAAAGTGATGCCGTAGCTAGCTCAGAGTTGCAGCAGGGGTTGGTGTTCTGGGTGTAGCTGACACACGGGAGGTGCTCGGGATCTTTGGGTGGTGGTGCCAGTCCCTGGAGCCAACCCCACACACCCCCCATCTCTGGGGACGTGCAGCCCTGCCCTCCCGCTGCTCTCTCAGCCCCTTCAATCCTGACAGCAGAGTCATCTTGCCATAATTTACTTACATATTTTAGTCACTGAGACCTTGTTTGCCTCCACTCAGCCACCAGAGCTTGAAAATCCTGTTGCCCCTTCCTGCATCCGTGTGTCCTTGTCCCCCACCCCGTGCCCCGCTGTGGGTTTCTGCCCCGTGGGTGCCCTCCCGGGGCTCCTAATCCAGTCTGGTACCATCAGCATTTTCGTGGCATCCTGGCCCAGATTCCCAGGGATGCAAAAATGTTATTAAATACGCAAATCCCACAAAATTAGTGTGGAGCATCTCAGCCCCCTTAACTAGCGAAGAGTAAATAAACCTGGAGGGTGAGGGTGGGCGAGGAGAGGGCCACAGCCCTGCGAGCCCTGTTACCACCCAGCACAGCCCGACAGGGAGCTGCCTACACCTGCCTGCACCGGCCCGCCCCGGCTGCAGCCCTCGGTGATGCTCAGCTGCATCCCAAGGTTCTGAGGTTTCCATGGCAACTCCCTGAGCATCCACGCTGCTGCTGCTGCCAAGAGCTATGGGGCCCTGCGCAGCGTTGCCTCCTCTGCCTGCCCTGCCTGTGCTCAGGGAGGGCTCAGCAGCTTGCCAGCACGCCCAAACATTTGGGAATTATTTATATTTTTTTATTATATTTGTGTGTATATATTTATATTTTTTAAAATACACTTTTATAGACATTATTTCTAGATTCTGTGCAACTCAGGAGAACACTCTAGGAGGGTGGACAGGGGCCGGATTTTGCTCGCAGTGCCTGGGCTTCACGAGGAAGGGATGCTCAAGGATCTCCAAAGGTCCACAGCCAGAGGCTCAGGGCCCAGGGCTTGGGTGTGGCAGGTGCTGGCCCTGTTGCACTGATCACCACAGGTACTTGTGCATATCTGAGCGTGTGAGGACACGAGCATGGCTCCAGCAAACTGTACGTGGGGTGATTTTGTGCCCGTCTCATTCCTTCCTGCAACTCAGAGCTCTAAACCCACCGGCCCCGTTAGGGTGCTCGGCCCATCTCTGGGGCTGACCGGCTCTCCTGCCCCTCGTTGGAGCTGATAAATAAGAGCGAGCTGGCAATCAGCTCTCCTGCAGCGAGACACCCGAGCCCTTTATGCGGAGCCGCGTGTGCGAACAAGATTCTGGCGCAAAAACTTGAAACCAGCCACCTGGCTTCGCAGGCAGAGCTGAGCCCCTCTCCTGCTGAATGGCACTCAAAGGCAGATGATGACCATTATCCCAATCCATAGCAGCAAATGATGCATTTCCAGCCCTCCAAGTGCAGCCGCAATTAATCAGAGTCTATTTATGGCAGGCTATTCATCAAAAGGGAAGAAATCATCAACATTGTAATGGGAGGCTTTAATGTCCACGCATTCAGAAGCAAATCTCAGCAAGCTGCTTCCAATCTGCACAAACATCTCGCTGCCGTGGAGCAGGAATACATTTCCATATTAATGACCTGAGGGGCTTTTATTACTTCCAGGGAATGTTGCTGCTAACACAGATGAGAGTGCTTGTTTGGTCAGGATGAGGCCCTGAGCAGGCAAAAGCTTTGAATTTGGGCAGGTGTCTTTGCCTTCCCCCTTGGCCCCTGCTGTTGAGTGAATTAAGTGACTTTTCAGCAGCACCAGAGGCGTGTTTTCAACTTGGGCCGTTGGTCTGGGTCATGATCTGATTATATTGACAACCACGAACGCATGGACGGGGTAAAAAATCATCATGATCTTCTTTCTGAGTTAATACAGCGGCTCCCTCAGTTGAGCTGGTGGATTTACCCGTCCGTGGGATTTGGGCAGGAGTAATGTTGCTCGTGAGGCTCCTGCTTCCTCGTGTCTCCTCTTGGGAGGGCGAGCTGTTGTGCGGGAGGGGGTTTATCTTAAAATCGTAGACTGGTAGAATAGTTCGGGTTGGAAGGGACCTTTAAAGGTCATCCAGTCCAACCCCCCTGCCACGAGCATCTTCAGCTGGATGAGCTCGGTGCTTCAGATGCTGAGGTTGGTGGTGAAGAGCCGTGTTGCTTTCTGAGAAGGCAGCAGGATTTTTTTTTTTGTGATCCCCAGGCTGTTTGGGCAGTAACGGTCCGTTCCTCCCTGCCCAGCATCTCTAGTGGGTTCTTTGGAAGGGAATCTCCCTTCCTCCTTGCTTTGTGTTGTTCAGTGGCAGCATCCAAGTCTCAGTAGTTTCTGACTGAATGAAAGAGGTAAAAATCCTTCGCTTCTTTCTGCTTATTTATTATGCAAAGTGCTGAAAGAGTCAGAGCAGAGGGAAGGGACTCCTCGTGCACAGATAACAAAATTACCCAGACATCAAGGCTTCCCACCGGGAACACTTGCTGGCAAAAGAGCTTTTTTGAGCTTTTTTTTTTTTTTTTTTTTTTAAATCTTGCTCTAGCAGCTGTAAATTTGCAAAGCAGGAGCCAGGTTGTGGCCCTCGGGGGAAATCTTAATTTGAACAAAGCAGCTCTGATGATTTCTGGGGATGGACAGGGAAACCTGGGAGTTACTTGAAAGCTTCAGGGCCGGGTGGGGTTTTCGTCTTTTGTGACACACAGGGCTAAAAACTGAACAGAAAGGGGGGAGGTCAGGCAGTGCAAGTGTCGTGAGTGTTGGGATGAACTAATTCCCTCCTCTTCCTCTCCAGCTTCATCTCTTCTGGAGCATCCTTGCTGCTGGGAGGTCTTTCTGGGAGCATGTCTGTGTGCTCTTGCTCCCTTTTATTTTGGGTTTTATCTGTCCCTGGGACCTTACTCCTTCCTTAAGTAGGCCTTAAATGGAGGGGCTACACCTCGAGCAGGTCCTTGTGCGGTCCTGCTCTAACAGGGCTTGATGCAGACCCTGCCAGATGATTGACACTCCTGGCCGTCAGTGATCCTGCAGAGATCTCCTGTGGTCCTTGCTCCAAACTTTTAATCAAGACGCCCCGAGGGGACCCCCCGAGGTCCCCACTGATGGACCGGGCAGATGTGGGGGAGGCTGAGGGTGAGACCGACGGGGTCTGCAGGGCTGAGAGGTTCGGGCAAAGTGAGGGATAAACCCTCTGGAGGTTTGCAGCCAGAGAAGCGTCCTCCCCCTCTGCCCCCAGCTGTGTCCTCCCTTGTCTTGCCCGGCCAGGCAGCAGGACAGCCCCGAGCGCTCCTCCACGTCCTCCCCCACGGTGCTGCAGGGGGACAGACGGACGGACAGAGTCAGCTCAGCGCAAGCCTGGCCTCTTTTCTCCCTTCTCCCTTCCACACTGTCCCCATCTACCCTCCTCCTCCTCAGTCAGCCTTTCCTTGCTTCCAGCCCACGTCCCGCTGCTCATTTCCACGCCGTGCCCCCGGCCCAGGTTTGATGCTACCACGATGGCTTCAGCTCTGAATCCTCCTGAATCGGCTGCGCTTCGCTGCCTGGCATTACAGATTGAAATAGCAAATTCTTTTAATTTTTTTTTTTTTTTGGCTGCTGTTGCACCGAACAGCAGGAACGCAATTAGCAGCAGTGCTAATGGAGCAATTTGAAGCTGGTCCCCCTCTGCTATGCCCTCCTGCGCCGTGGCTTTTTTTTTTTCTCACCTTTCTCATTTCTTACTTTCAGCAGCAAAATAACCCAGTGAGTTGAGAGGGTGCATCCCCCCCCCGCAATCACATCTAAAGCCTTTATTTTGAAAGGCAGCCTGCTGTTAATCATTAATAAACCAGCCGGAGACGACGCTGGATTCCTAGAAGGTTTCTATTCATAATGAGCGTGGATTAAAAAAAGTTCATCGTAGGAACTCTGATGAGCGGCTTGCGCCGACAGCTCTTGGACACCATCTCTCTGCCGGTCCGTGGAGCTCGGTGCAGGCACCGAGATGCTGTTGGGAGGAGCCGAGATCTTCAGCTGGGTCTTGTCTGCTGCTCCCTGGAGCTGAGGGATGATGGTGGGAGCGTGTGTGGGTCCTGCTGGCCCCTGGGCACCCGGCTCCCTTCATCCCGGCACTGCCCCATCTGGATAATTAATCTGTGCTTTAAAAATAGCCTGTGCTGTGGCAGGGGTTAGTGTTTTATTTCCATCACCTCTTTAAATATGTATCTTACCTCTGCCTGGTGAGAGACAGGACAGCTCATTAGCTGCAGATCTGGTGCTAATTGCCTGATAGGGAAGGTGAGTCATTCCCAAGCTGTTCCTTACTCATTCGACCGGGGAACAAGCACCAGCCAAAACAAACTCCTGCCTTTTCAGTGCTGCTGGGCCACAGCTGCAGGGTGGGGGTCCTGGGGAGACGGGGGTGCAGAGGAGCACGTGTGCTCCCTCCGAGCCCCTCACACCGTGAAGGTAAGTCCCTTCCCAGCCATGATGCTCTCCTGGGAGGATGCTCTGCGGCGTGATGCCCCCCAGACCCACCAGATCCTGGCACAAGCTGCGGCAGAGTCAGAGCCGCCGAATACCTATAAAATATTCCCTCTCGTGGGTTATAAATAGTGTGAGATGTCACTGCAAGTAAAATCGCTTTTAATATAAAATAATGAGACGAGGAGGAATGCAGGCAGGAAATATCGCTGCTGCCGGGTCAACCTGGCTTTAGCTCTGAAATTAAACAGCCTTGGGGGATCCCAGGATAAATAAAGGTGAAGATGGAGATGACATCAAGGCTGGGCTCACAGAGCAAGGCGGAGGTGCTCTGCCGGTCTGTAAATAGCAGGACCCTTTGAAGGGCAGCGGGCGAGCGCCTGCCCCTCCGGAGATGAGAAACGCCGGTATTAGCTGCGAGGCGGCGTGTGGGCTTGACCTTCCTGCCTTCCCCTGTGCCACTAGCCCTCGGGCTGATGCTCAGAGCGTCCCGCTGGGCTCAGCTCAGGCCTGGGGAGGCTGCGGGGGAGCTCTGGTTTGCATCACCCGGGCTCCGGTGACTTCCAAGAGCTCGTGGACTTACAGGCTCAGGAAGCACCTTGAGCAAAGCCGACTTCTTGTTTTCTATTTTGAGCTATTTTAAGGCCCCAGCTGGGACTATCCAAACTCCAACTATAGCAGAAAAAAAAAACCCATTGCAACGGTAAGGGAAGGTTTTGAGGGCGAGGGAGATCATAAGAGCATCTCCCGAAAGGAATCGAACAGTTGGAGACCATTTAGGTACCTTCATCACAGAGGAGCCAAGTGACAGTCACAAAGCCTCCAGCTGCAGGAGGAGCAAAACCGGAATAAAATAAAAAGCTGGACACTTGATGTGACAAGGCACAAATTTTGGGATAGGGACAAAAAGCAGCCAGAGGAAGCGAGGGCTTAATCACCTCAATCTGGAGATGGCTTCATTATTGTGGCTCTCACGGAAAACATCTATTCAAGGGCTAGACAAAAGGAACTGGGTATAATCAGGAGCCAGTGTGTTGAGCAGTGTTTCCCACACAAACAGCATCTTCTGAGATGAAAGAACAATTTACAAAACAAAGGCATGGCAATTCTTCCAACTGATAAAGAGTCCAACAATAGATATTTACCCGCTAATGAACACACAAAACGGCTGTGAAGGGAATCTTAATGAGGAGCCAGGAGGTGAAATCCTGTCCAGCAGCCCAAGTCAGGAAATCTCAGTGCTCAGCAGCATCTGGAAGGAAGATTTCTTCCCCTTTGGAGGAAAAAAAAAAAAAAAAAGTCCCCTTTGGTGCCTCTGGAGAGTAATGGAGCAACACTGCACAGTGTGGTAAAGAAAGGGGGAGAAAAGTGCTCAGAATTACAGCTGCCTCCTTTACACCCAAATATTGCAAGCCCCTGCTGAGAAAATTAGTTGCCGTATAATTAACTCAGAATTATATTGGCAATAAATATGTAATTATATTTGTACTAGTACGGGCAGCTTGCGATTACAAATGGCATTTAGCAAAACAAATGGACCAGCAAAATGGCCATCGGCATCCCGTAAAATGCCGGTTGGCGGGTTGGTTGGGTTTTTTTTTTAACTGATTTACCAGAGGAAATTAAAAACCGGGAAGTCTGTCCTTCGTCTGGATGGGGGAAGAGATGCTCCCGCTCTGCCGAGCCCGGGGTGTGCGTGTGAAGTGAGAAACCTTAACAAAATGGGTGCAGGACAACTAAGAGGGACGCTGAGCAGGCAGGATGATGCGATAAGAGGATGAGTTAGGGCGAGGTGGGCTCTCAGCACGGGGGGGGGGGCTCTCGAAATAAGGAAGGAGCTGCCAACTACTGAGTCCCAAGATAAGGAATGGGGACTCAAGGAATGCTGAGTTGTCCTGACTACAGAAATGCTGAAATCACGGTTATCTAATGGAAAAAAAAGACCTAACCAGGTGAAAAGACACGAGAGGAAGAGGAGGTATCTCCAGTCTTCACCCTGAAGACCCCCAGGAGCCACTGCGCAGGAGGAGACTGGGGCCGAGCACATGAGAATGGCTTCTTAAGAACTCATTATAATAAAACCTGCCTTTTCGTGGAGAGATCATGAATATGTACGGGTGGTTTGGGAACGATCATGAGTGTGTAACACTTCGTTGTATAAAGCCAAGACAAATAACCGCGCTGGGTGCGCACGCTTGTGGAGGAGCCATCCCCTGTGCACCCAGCGCGGAATAAACAGACTTTTTTTAGAACCTGCCTGGTTGTAAAGTCGTCATTCTGCACGTTATGTGGTCCCGTGGCCCGTCCTGTGCATCCTGCACTGATTCAGAGTCTGGGCGTGATCCTCGTGGCGGGCGGGTGGCGGCAGAGCCCTGGTCACCTCTGGCACGGGCGGCTCCGACGCTGGCCCTAAAAGTGCCTTTTTCTTGGGAAAACCTGCCCAGGGGAGCGGGGCTCTGAGGGCACCTTCCCCCAGCTGCCTCTGCGGGGGGATTCAGGGGGCAAAAAGGCCGAGTCTTGCACTCCCTAAACTCGCTTCATCCCTCCCGTGAGCTTTGTGCAGTTTTTTCACCCAGCTTTGCTGAAGACTGGGAGGTTTGGAATGGGTTCAGCGATGGCACTGGAAGGCAACAGGGTCCCTCGTGGCCTTCAGCAGAGCCCAGCAAAAGCTCTGCTGCCTTCCAGAGTGTCCTGGGGCTTTTGCTGGGTTTTACTGGTGCCGCCGGGTCCTTTGTCCTGCTGGACTGGGCTGGGTGATGGGGAACCCTTTGGCTTTGCACCTGATTGCCGCCTCCCCTCTAGGATTCATCTTCACAGAGACACCTGCAAAGAAACAGCTTTTCGGGCTTCCCCTCCCTCCCTGTGATGGGGGGAAATGGGAAAAGGGCTGGAAAGTGGATCTGGTGTGTGAGAAAAGTTCTTTACCCCCAGAGATTAGGGCTTTCCTGGGCTGCACTCCCCCTCCTTTAACCCACCTCTGCTCCAGTTTCTCTCTCCTCCCTTTCCTTCCCAGTTTATCCCTCACTGTCAGCTAATTAAGGAGTGAACCTGTAAGGTGCCACATGTTACAGCTCTGGGACCCTTCAGCATTAATTCAACCTATAATTGAGACTTTTTGACTTTTTTTACTGGCAGGCCAAGCCACCCCATCCCTTTCCTGGTAACACACGCGGGGGTGGAGGCGACGCTCCGAGCAGCGAAAGCTTTCGGGG
Organism: Athene cunicularia; assembly: GCF_003259725.1. Classification (NCBI taxonomy): domain Eukaryota; kingdom Metazoa; phylum Chordata; class Aves; order Strigiformes; family Strigidae; genus Athene; species Athene cunicularia. The sequence continues at coordinate 18,389 of NW_020799501.1, read as the reverse complement.
GAGCACGGCTGCAGGGCCAGGGAGGCTCTCCTTGCTTTCAACCCCTCTTTTTGAACACAGAAGCTTTCTGGGCAGCAATTCTCTGGTGCTCGTGAAAAATACCCTTTCCTCGAACGCCTGCCAGCCCCATCCATCCTGCTCTGACAGGAGACTGGAACAGGAGAGGATGGATTGAGGAAGGTCTCCCCCGGCCCCCTCCCTACACTGCATGTTGCTTCTCTATTTTACTCGTAGCCTGGGGGCTTCCAGGCCGTTTTCAGGTGTCCAAGGGATGCTCGCGGGAAAATAATGTGTGTGCACAGTTATACGTAAAGGCAGTTCAGCATTGGAGGGAGTTGGAGGCCCAGGCTGCTCAGAGCCAGCCCTACAGACTGCGGGGACCCTAATAAATAATATATATATGCATGCAACAGGGAGTCCTTGCCCCGAGGAGCTCACGGGTTTAATTACAGGATGCCTAGAGGTAATAGGAGCATGGAGGTTGTGTGTGTGTAAACACTGAGGCATGCCAGCCCCTTCCCTATTCAACAGGGAGAGAGAGGAGTTTAGGTATAAGCGGATCAGCTGTAAGCTGACAACTTAAATATACGTTTGTTTAAAAAAAAAAAAAGCCACCAGCAGGAAAGTGTCTGTGCAGGGAGCAAGCGCTGCCTCTGAACATCTGCCTGGGAAGCTCCTGCACTTGCGGGGGGAAACTGTGGTTGGGATAACAGAGGGGAAAAGCAAAAAAAAAAAAAGGCTGGGGGTGGTGGAGTGCCGGGGAAAGGGGATGGGGCGGGCGGCGGGCAGGGATGTCCCCTGCAGCACTGAGCAAACAGGGCCCCCAGCTTGGCGAGGCTGTAAATATTTTTTTTGAGTCCCTTTCCTTGGGGGAAATCAGGTCTGTGGATCCTCTGTACTCTGCCCCACCCCTGCCCTGCTCTTTGCTTTAAGGGTTGCAGCTCTGGGCTGCTTTCCTTGCGGGGAGCTGTAGCGTTTCCAGCTCCCTGTCTCTCCCTGGCCCAGGGGCCGTATGGGTCAGCAGGAGCATCCCAAAATCCCAAACCAGGCTCCCCCATCACCAGGACTCAGCCTTTGCATCCATCAGCCGACCAGCACTGAGCTGTGATTCTCCCCCCCCCCCAAAAAAAAAAAACAACAAACAAACCAAACCTCTGGTGCCCCAGCTCAGGCTTGAGGCAGCCCAAAGCCTCAGGAGAGAACCTGCTGCTGCAGTCTGGGGGGGCTGCGTCCCGGGGGGGGGGCACAGCACCGACCCCAGCTCCCACCACCCAGCCCTGCACAGGAGGGGGAACTTTCAACTCCCCCCCAGCACATCAGGGACTCGGCTCCTGCTGTTGTGGCAGCTAATTTTAGAGCTTATTTATTAACATTTTAACATGAAACGTGCATGAAATATTCACCCAGGGTGACAATGCATTTTACAGCAAGGGAAGCCTTAAATATTTAAGAGGCATTTTGCAGTATCAGTGGCAGGAAGCATTTAGGTCTGACTCACAGCACACCACCACAATTTAAGCTTGGCTAATCTCTGCTGCGGGTTTTAGGTACGTGCCCCATCCTTGGGGTGCTGCTTGGAGGTGGGGGGGGACCAACCCCCCAGGTCTGCGGGGAGGAGGGAGATGGGGAGCTGCTCTTGTGCAGCAGAACCTCTCCCAGGCTGCTTTTTCAATGGTGGGAGCAAAGTCCTTCCCCTCTCTGTGCTCTTGCTCCCTCACACCCACCCCACCCACCCCCCCTCCAGCTCAAACTGGCAGCCCAGCAAAGCCAGGGACAAAGCCCTGAGGTTAAGTCTGGTTTTACAGCCAAGGGACAAGCTGCGTTTAGACGACCAGAGGGACCAGCCACATTTTTTTTATTCCACGTCTCAAGAGCAAGGATGCTCGAGCAGCACCTAGAACGGACACGCAGCTTAACTGAAACCTGCATAAACCGTGAAACTCCCCGTCCCCGATCCTATTAGGAGAGGCGTTTAGGAACAGCCTAAGTTTTCTGAGCAGGGATGACAGGCTGTAAAGCCCTTTAGAAGAGCCTGTTAGAAGAATAACCTTCCCAGGGATCAGAGTAAACCAGCACCATCTTCTGCTGCGCTGGGAGAATAATTTGTAACTAAAGCCACAAGATTAAGGAGGAGGTGTTGCGCAGAGTTTTTAAGACTGTTACAAAGCTGAGCCCGTCAAACTGCAGCCAGAGGGAAGGTGAGGTTTCATCCGGCCAAAATCCTGGGCTCCCCTGAGATTTTAAGCAAAGTTTGGAGATCTGTGTCCCCCATCTCACCAGCGTTGGAGTCCTGAGACGAGAGGACACGGTGCTGGCAGGTGCTTTTGGGGTCAAGCAGCCCCCGGCTTGCTGGAGGAGGAGCTGCCAAACATCTCCTGGGAGGCGTAGGTCAGGTAGAGAAAACCATCCTCGTCCTTGTTGTCCCGGTACAGCTCCTGCATGGTGATGGCCATGTTGGGCAGCCCCTTGTTGTTCACCAGAAGGTAGAAGGTCTGGGAGGAGCCCAGGCAGAGCCGCGTCCTGCGGGGAGGAAGGTGAAGGCAGCACGTGGGTGAGCATCGCCCAGCACCAGGCAGCGCAGAGGGGCCCTAGAGAGGGCAAATCCATGGGGCCACGGGGCTGGCTCAGGTGTTTAGTGGTTCCTCCCAAAGGGACCGAGCTTTGGCATCGCCTCCCTCGGGTGCCAGCCACCCACCAGCACCCACAGACGTGAAGGTGGGTGCTAGGGCACAGCCAGCTGCTCCCCAAAACCTCTGTAAGGGCCAAGCCCCAACCACGAGCTCTCAGCTCCACCTGAACTGGGCTGCCCACAGACATTGGTCCCTGGAAGGGTTCAAGCCAGCTGCAAGCCTGCTGCTCGTTTGCAGGGCTGCTAATCACCTACCCCTAATTAGCAATTTACCTGTGCTGCAGGTCCCCAGGAAAAGGGCCAATTGTCACCTTTTATCCCAGCAAGGATGAAGGAATTCTGCCATAATGCCTTGGCAAGCAAATGGTCTTTGCTGATTGCAAGGGTAATTGCGTTAGGCTGAGTCTAAGCGCTTTCCCAGCGGAACAAGCAGCCAAAATGGCTTCTAAGCTGAGTATTTCGCAAGACCAGCTGCATCCAGACTGGGCTTTTGCACCACTCTGGGGCCGTTGAGCCCTCACCTTGTCCCAAGCAAGCCTTGGCCCCTCTGCATCCTTAACCACTCACCGCAGGGTGACAGCAAACTGCGACAGGGGCAGGTCCTGGGACACCAGAAACTTGGTCCTGGTCAGGGGGGGCAAGGTCTTCTCCCTCTGGTAGCGCTCCACAACCACCTGCAGCGGGGAGACAGGGAGGCTTTGGGACCACGCTCACGGGGTGCGCGGAGAGGCAGAGCCACGGGCTTCTGAACTGAGCCATAAAAGTCTTCAGCAAAGACTCACGGCTCGTCTTTCAGCGTTGGTGGCCACAAAGAGAGCGACACGCAGCCCTTACCGGGATCTTGTTGGGATATTTTATCCTGATCTCTGTCACTTCGTGCATCCTGGTGGCTGCGGGAGAGAAAAGAAGGAGCAGTAAGTGCAGCCCAGCACCGTGCCTCTGCACTGCCGCTCCCCTTGGCCCCAGGAACAGACCCAGGCTTCTCCTTTGCTTGAACGGGCGGGAGCTGCCGTCACCTGGCTGCATCTTCAGGAGGGAGGTGCAGGCAGGATCTGTCCTGAGCCCTGCCATGGGCTCCTAATATGGGCTCATCCTGCCCCACCTGGGCTGGGAGCAGCTGGGATGCTCAGCAGGGTGCTGGGCTCTGCTGGGACGGGGTGGGAAGGAGCTGGGCTTTGCTCCTTGCAGAGGCTTTGGGGAGCAGCTGGCTGTGTCCCAGCACCCAACCTCATGCCAGTGGGTGCTGCTGGGTGGCTGCACCCGAGCGAGGTGACACTGAAGCCTGGCCCTGTCAGAAGGGACACTGGTTTCAAGCCCGTTTTCCCACCAGGCTGGTGTTTACTGACGCGGGTTCATCTTCCCTGGGACAAGCCCCTCCACAAGCCCCGGCAGGCTGCGAAGACACTTTTATTTTCTCCGTTGGTGTGGCTGGAATCAGAGCTTTTTTTAAGCCTGTCTATCCCCTGGCTCATCTGAAAGTCCCCACACGGAAGCCGAGTGAATGATTCCAGCCATGAAACTGCACCGTGGATTCGATAACAACTGATGGTCCGGGGCGTCATCGCGCCCGGCAGTAACTCAGCACGTGCCTGCTGACGGAGATGGAGAAAGGGGTCTGGTGGTGTTTGCCCCCCCTGCCCCATCCCAGCCCTGTCCCGGGGGGTCAGCAGTGAGGGATAACATCCTGCCCTGGCACATCCATCCCCCCGGAGCGAGACCCGGCTGCGGGCGCTGCCGCTACCCGGCGAACGCCGACATGCGTTATCCTGACAGTTTAATTCTTGCGCTATCTCTGTTTTGATTTAACGAGGGCCTCGTGTCAGGTGGGATCCATAAAGCTGCCGAGGAGCTGGCTCATTCGCATGCTGCAGGTATTTTTCATGCAATGCCAATTCCCTGGGTCAGGAGAGATGCGGCTTTCGAAAACAAATTAGACCCCATTATGCCAATTAGACCCCATTTGTCTTTTTATATTTTCCCCCCCCCCCTTCATTTTTCTTCCAGAGCCGCTCATGCGTGCTCCCACCCTTCTGCCACCTCTGAAAAGGGAGGAGGAAAAAGCAGCCCAGCTCATTTAGACATGCCAGAGACTTAAATTAGCCTCGTTTAAATAAGCTCTTTGGCATAACGGGTCCTTTTGGGCCGCAGCCGCTGGAGGAAGGAGGTGGCTCGGGGGGAGACGCTGCCTTCGGGGGGGATACACCTTGCTGAGCATCCCGGGCACATCCCAGCCTCTGGCTGCCGGAGTGAGGCAAAATCCCAGCTGTGTTTGTCCCCACCCTGCACCAAACATCTCAGCCCCTGCCCTCACCCTATTCCCTCTTTTTTTTTTTTCCTGATGTTTCATATACATATTTAATATATTTTGCCATTGTGCAATATATTAGTCTGTATTACTTAGCCATAAAAAAAATAAATCTCTCAGACACACTCATCACTGGTTTGGAAAATTACATTAGCAATATATATTCCATCTGTGTAGCGTGTTAAGCCATTATAAATTTATACCCCTAATAAATTTAATTCTGGAAAGTTTGCCTGGGATTTGAAGTGGAGTTTCACGGGGGATTTCTTAACAATAAACTGATAAATATTAAAGCGCCTCTCAATTCGCTAATAAAAGGAATCGATTACTGTTCACTGACTTAATTCTGCTTCCAAGCAAATGCTAATGGCTTTGCTGTGAGCAGAAAAAGTTGTGAATTTAGAAAAAAAAAATAAAAATTAAAACCTCAATTTAAAATTAGTTCATTAACGGTGAGCATCTATTATTTATCGCTTTAATTTCCAACTATTGCTGCGGTACGGGGCTGGGCTTTGGAACCCCGGGTCGTCATGGAAATGGGATGCTTTCATTAGCATGAGCTAATTAATTAAAGATGAAGGGAAATTGGTTTCTCCTGATTTGGGGAAGGGGGGAGGTTTTTACGTCCATGCTTTGTCCCTGGCATTGGCCCCTCTGCTGAAATGGGGTTTGCATTTGCCAAATCTGAGCCAGGAGTCTCATGTGGAGCCCGAGCATCCATAAGGAGCCCCTGAGATTCATTTCCTCGGAGAGTAAATATCACCAGAATAACCAAATAAGATAAAATAAATAATAAAAAAAAATATGCAGGCGCAGAGCTGGGATAGGGGAGGTAAAATTTATACCTCCAGCTTCCCCAGCTGCCAGCTTCGCCTGCGGGAAGTGGGATCTCATCTGTATTCCTGCCTGCCTGCTCCGGGCCCTCGCGGAGCAAATTTCAGCTGAAACTCATAAATAAATCCTCTTCTGCACAAGTTAAGTTTTATTCATAGCTCATTTTGTGATACACCGGAATAAAATAAAATCCAAAAAAAAAAAAAGTATCCCCCTAGATTTATCTTTAATCTCACATTAAATATTAAAGTGGGAATCTCATCCCAGCCCATGGCCAGACTGCCCAGGGCTGGGGGCAGAGGGGCCCCATTGCAGGGGGGG
>NW_020799501.1:10179-12250 GCF_003259725.1 Athene cunicularia | reverse complement strand
CCCCCCCCCCCTCCTTCCACCCCCAGCTCCATTCCCAGCCAGGATCGGTGCTGAATAACCAATTCGCCTCCCGTTAGGGCTGAGCCTTCGCGAGAATTACAATAAGCTGGAAAAACCCAGCCTGCAGGATGACTGATTTTGGACAGGGAGACAGGCTGTTTTCCAGAAGAGTTTCTACATCTGTAAGGTTATTAAGTGCCCTGGGTTATTTTTTTTCCCACCCCTCCTTTCTTTTGTAGCCTAATAAATAGCAGCACAGAGGAAAAGCACGTTGGGGTTGGGTTTGTTGTTTGGGTATTTTTTTTTTCCCCATCTGTAGGCACTGACCGAATGTGCCTCGAGCAGCAGCTGCACTGCAGCACTCGCTGCATCGCCTCGGCGGGGATGGGGCTCTGGTCCTGTCCCTGTCCCCACGCAGGGTCCCCCTCTAAGGCCACCCGAAGCTGAAGGATGCAGGGAAGGTGACCAAGGTCCCTGCGTGGCAGTCGGTGGCATCGTCCTTGTCCCGGTGCTCCCCTCCCAGGGAGCCTTTTCCCAAAGTGTTATCTCAGCCCCATCAATGTTTGTCACCGAGTCCACCAGCCCAAGAGCTGTGGTGGCATTTTGGGGGATGAAGCAGCCTGGGTGAAGGTGAGGGATGATTGCCAGCACCCAGGGAGGGAGAGAAGTGGGGATACTTCTGGGGAGAAGCTGCAGGGCTCGGGGAGGGGGGTTTGGCTGTGGAATGTCACCCCTGTGGCTCCGTTGTCGGCACTGGGAACCACCAAGCGTGGCACAGGCCCCCCCCATGCGGAGCTGCCAGCGACGCTGAGGTCGAGACCCTCTGTGGTGCCTGAGCCTGTGCCCCAGGCACAGTCCCCGGCCCAGGGCTCACCTGTCTGGGGGGTGGGGGTGAGATGGGGATGGAATTCGGATAGGGATGGAATTGGGGTGGGATTGGATAGGTGGGGATGGGGATGGGATTGGATAAAGGGGGATGCAGATGGGATCTGCTGAGGATGGGATGGGGATGGGGTTGGATAGGAGGGGATGGGAATGGAGATGGGATGGGGATGAGGATGAGGTTGGATAAAAGGGGATGTGGGTAGGGATTGGGATGGAATGGGATGGGATGGAAAAGGAAGGAGAAGGCAGACATTCATCCCACTCCCAGCCCCTTTCTGTTCCCTGCTCGCTTCACACCGCAGCAGCCGGCACCTGCCATGTCCCTCCTGCCGTGGTCACCTCCTGTCAGGGGAAAAAAAACAACCCCGAACCCGCCCCTCACTTTGCTGGAAGCCGCGGGGTGAGAAACGAGCTCTCCTCACAGGCCAGCAGCCGCCGTGCTGTGGGCTGAGCCCGGATTAATAGCTTGGTCCACAGGTCGCTTGGATACAGCCTCTGCCGAGATGGGGAGCCTTGCTCAGGCACAAATTGCTAAATAATCACTGCAGGGGGGTTGCCAGCCACTGCCCGGCGCTGGCAGGTGTCTGGCTGCACATTGCACACCCCTCACACAGCGCAAAGGCCTCCATCCTCCTCCTCCTCACTTGGCTTTGCTCAAGAACCCCCCTGGCCATGCCAAGCCGGGTGCCAGAGCCGTGCCCGCTCTTGGCCGCCAGCCCGCACGTGCTTCCGACAGCAAATTAAACTCCCTGTGTGAGCGAGTCTCAAGCCACAGAGTGAAAAGTGGCCGGCGGGGGCTTGGCCGAGCTGCCCTTCACATCCTGCTCCTGGGGGCTGGGGGCAGAGCCGCATCGGTTGGGGCTCGCGGTGTGGGGTGAAGCACCTTCCCGTGGGCCCAGCCCGGCTGGGGTGCAGGGATGAGGCTGGAACAGCAGGGCTGTGCGCCAGGAGATGCTGCCTGCGCTGGGTGGGAGCCCAGCACCCAGGCCCAGCACCCAAACCCAGCAGCACCCCGATGCGCCCCCATCACCCAGACGGTGCCGGGGCCAAGGTGCGTCCCTGAGTGCTCTGCAGAAGGGGCACACGAGGGTCTTCTCCTCCCCCAGGACCTATTGCTGCCCCCCGCAATCAGCCCGTCGGTGGGGTTGGCATGAGCTGAGCTTCCCAGCACCCCAAAACACGCCAC
>NW_020799501.1:2401-10129 GCF_003259725.1 Athene cunicularia | reverse complement strand
GGGGGGGGGGGGGGGGGGCGCCGCTGAGACCCAGCATCATCACAGCGCTCCCAACCCGCTCCTCTCACACACAAGCAGCGGAAGGGATTAACGAGGATTATCCTCTTGTTCCCCACTCCTCTATCAAGAGGAGAATAAACGTGACAAGGTGCTTCCAGCTTCAATTTTATGCTCTCGACCCAGGCGCCGGCTCCATGATACCATCCCTGGGGTGGGGATGGGACTCCAGAGCTGGACCAGCCCCCCCGCCATCCCCTGCCCAAAGCCTTCGAAGGTCCCAGGGCTGCAGTGGGGAATCAAAACGGCTGATGTCACCTCTGCAGGCTTGAACACACCCTGTCCCCATCCTTTTCCCCATCCTGCCAGCATCCCCATGCAGATTTCTGCCCAGGTTTGGGGTGTCTCTACTTGCACCCCCCCCGCCAGTTTGCACAGCATCCATTCCACAGGGTCCAGGCTGAGCCGTAGCCCTGGGAATCACAGCTCTGCAGCACGATTTTACAGCATCATTTTAAGCTTTATGAGGCCTTATCGTGCCCATGGGAGGTTTGCCTGAGTGGCGAGGCTGCCTCCGAGCCTCAGGCAGCACCAGTCCCTCGGCCTCCCCCTGCCCTGGGTCCCTCCAGCCCTTTGTCCCTCCCACCCCATCTCCTCCACCCCTTCCATCTCCTGACCCCTTCCAACCCCTCCACATCTCCTCCAGCCCTTCCATCTCCTCCAACCCCTCCACATCTCCTCCATCTCTTCCAATTCCTCTACCTACCTCTCCTCCACCCCTTCCAGCTCCTGACCCTTTCTATCCCCTCCATATCTCCTCCCTCCCCTCCATCACCTCCAACCCCTCCACATCTCCTCCATCTCTTCCATCCCCTCCATCTCCCCTGACCCCTTCCATCCCCTCCACATCTCCACCCCTCTCTGGGCAGCAGGTTCTTCTTCTCCCCCCAGGCCAGGACCCTGCTGCCCCAGCCTCGCTGGGTGCTCACTTTGGGGTGAGCCACCCATGCAATGTCTGCTCCCCGCTTTGCAGGGTCTGCTCCCGCCCGACTCGCCGCAGCTGCACTATAATTTCCCTTTCCTTCCTCCTCGCCTTGCCCAGTGCTGCTGTAATTTCCCCAGTGCCGCACCCGCATGCATTAAACATGCCCATAAACAACATCGCTGGCTGCCGGCGCACATCTGGAGGAGAGGGCTGGAGATTACAGCCGGCTGCTGGCATCCGCCGGCGGAGAGGATACAGGAAAAGGGGGGGAAATCAAGCCATCAGGTGGTAAATAATATTTTTTTTAAAAATTGGGGAAAAAAAAAGATATCAGCACAAGCCCCATCAAACGTCAAAGAGACCATTTTTATTCGCCATCAAAATAAAGATGTAAATTGGAGAAAAAAAAAAAAAATGACCAAGGTCAGCTCAAATGAAGACAGAAGAGATCCATGCGCCATGAACCGCGGGAAGAAACCAAAGAAATATAGAAAAAATAAAAATCAAAGAGGAGGAGGAAGACTCCATCCCCTAGAGAGAATGGCTGAGGCTGAAGTGTAGAAAAATAAAGAGCTGGGGAGGGAGAGCAGAGGAGTCCGGCGCGGGGTCACAGCTCGCCCGACGTCTTTATGACGTGGAAGAGCGTGACGTTGTAGATGACCTGGTGGCCGTTGTTCCAGGTGTAGAGCACCCTCTCCCGCGGGTTGTAGTCCAGCATGGATATGTGGGAATACTGGTTGTGGAAGGGAATATCCGTGTATTCGTAGCTGGAAGTGTTTGTGTAGTAGGCAAAATAGATCTTGGCGCCGGCGAGGTGGGAGTTGGTGACGTAGAGCGTGCCGCAGATCATGAAGGACTCTCCGGCGCTTCGTTTGGGGTAACCCGTGTCCCAGCTACGCAGCACCTCCAGCGTCTGGGGGTCCACCCGGCTCACCACGATGTTGCCGGCGTTTTGGTTGGTGGTGTAGACGGCCCACAGCCCGCTCTCGTCCACCATGAAGTCGATGTCGGAGAAACCACCCCAAGAATAAGGGAAGGTGTTGTTGTAGCCGGCGCCGGCGAGGCTGCGCTGCACCAGCACGCTGCGGGAGCGGAAGTGGTACTTCACCGCGATGTTACTCTGGTATTTGTTGTAGTAGAGGGACCCGTTGAAGACCACGTGGCCGGTGCCGGCCCAGGGATGCGGCAGGAGATGCTGCACGAAGTTCTGTCCCGTCACAAAGTCGTTCAAGGTCCGAAACTCCAAGACGCGGCGGCCCTTGTAGTAACCGTCCATGTACCACACCTGCAGCGGGCTCAGGTCAGGGACACCCGGCCAAAACGGGGCCCCCACCCCCCTCCAGATGTGCCGCCAGGACAGACGGACACAGCCCACGTCCTGCACAGCCCCCCGCCCCCCCGCCTCTCCATGCAGCCCTTTACACTGCTGCCACGCGCCAGGACACGCAATTTTTCTGGCTTCCCTCTTCACACATGTTTTCTGCTCTTTCTGCAGATCAAACGCCTGGCTAATTTTTAATAAGAGGGCGCGCTTCGTTAGCGACACCCGGCCTGACTGAGCTCCCAGCCTGCTGAGACTCCCGGGAAGCTCCTGCCCAGCCTCCCGGCGTGGCAGCCCGGTTGCCTCCGTTGGCAGAGCTCCGCAGAGGCAGCGCATGCCCCGCGCCAACGGAGCAGAGGGTCTGCGCCCCGGTGACCATAGAGCCGGGCACGGGCACCCGGGTGAGAGTCTAATCTGGGTGCACGGGCAGCGTGGGCAACTTGCACCCCAGGGACGGGTCCCTGCAGAGGCACAGCCAGGAGGGACGTGGCAGCACAAGCCAGACAGGTTCCAGGGGACACGGTACCCGAGGAGTGCTGGGATTTCACAAAAAAACACAATCAGCGTGCCAGAAGAGGAGCTGCCCCCTACAAAATTCACCTCTGCTTGGGTCTGGGAGGGTTTTGGGGAAAAACACCCAGGAAAGAGCCACGCAGGAGCCGCAGGAAGCCCCAGCAGGGCTGTCCCGTCCCCCCCCGCCATCCCCACGGGTGCCTGTGCCACTCACCCGGCTGTCGGAGCTGGGCGTCATCGTGTCAGTCATCCACGAGCCGAAGCGGGAGCCCGACGCTCGGATGGTGATGGGATTGCTGACCCCCGTCAGCTTCCCGCAGCCTGGGGTGGGGGGACAGGGTTTGGGTTAGGGGGGGGGAATCCAGGACCAAGATGTTTCCTGGCTCCCTCTGGTCCCGTGGGCATCACACACCGAGTGGGGAGGAACCAGAGCTCCCAGTCACCTCAGGGACCCCCCCAGGTTCTCGGGGGACAGGGCAGCAGGACGGGGGATGCTATAGGAAGAGGCACCGCCGGGTTCTGGCAGCGATTCCTGAGCAAGGAAAGAGGGCCCAGCTGCACCCGTTGGCATGTCCTGGAGGACGCTGAGCTGCCGGTATTACTATTATTATTATTAATATTCGGAAGATATCAGCAGTGCAGCAAAACAGGAGGCCCGGCACGCAGGCAGAGCGCCGGGCAGCTGCAGGCAGCAGCAGCTTGGATTCTCCGACAGGGGAAGCTGGCAGCACTGGCTGCCACCCTGCCTGCACAGGCAGGAACCCCGGGCATCCCAGCACGGGCAGGGACATGCTGTGCCCGGGGGACCTGGGTGTCCACTCAGAGCAGAGCCAAGGCGGGGGGGGATCATACCCAGTTTTTGCATGCAGGCGTGCAGCCGCGCCTCCAGCATCAGCACCCGCTGCTGCAGCTCCTCGTAGTCGTAGGCCCCCATCTCCTCCTGGATGGCCAGCAAGCTCCCGGAGAGGTTCCTCACCTCCTCCTTCAGGTGCACGATCAACCTCGTGTCCGACTTGTACTGATCCAGGACGGGCATCAGGGGCAGCAGCTCCGTCATCTTGTCCTTGAGCTCCTGTTTCAGGGGCGCAAGGGGGAAAAAAAGAAATAAATGTCCCCCGCGCCTTTTAAATTTAAAAACTAAAGGAGATAAGTTAAATTTGGATAAAGAGTGAACAGCCTGGAGTTGGTGCCCACCTCCACGCCTGCTGTTTGTCTGTCCATCCCTCCGGGGGGGAGCAAGGAGCCCTCCAGCACCCAGCGAGGCTTCCTTAACACACCAGAGATGAGCCCCATTCCCCAGGTCGGTAATTCATAATAATGACAAGGCTTTGCAACTTTCAAGCTCCTGGGGAGCGGCAGGTAACGAAGCACCCGCAGGCGATGCCATCGCCTCACTCCGCAGAGCAGGATGTGGCCCCGCTGGGGGTGAGACCCGCCCTCCCCAGCGGGGAGCTGGGCACGGAGGGATGCAGGATGCTGCAGTGACGGTGCCGGGGGCAGTAAGAGCAACAAGTCCAGGTTGAAAAATCTCCACGTATTTTAGCATAAGGAGATGGTTAAGATGCGTTTTGAGCCCAGGTAAAGGCTCAGCACCCTGAAACAGCCGCGATGGGCCTGCCTGCAGGGTTTGTGCCCTGGCACGGTGGGGAAGCGGTGTGGGGGAGCTGGGCAAGGAGCTGGCCCTGGCTACGAGCCGCTCCGCTGAGTCCCCTTCGCTCAAGGACGCTGTAAATCCCCAGCCAGCACCTCCGTCCCGCTCCACGGCCCCCGGCCCCGCTCGCCAGCCCCCGGCTCGGTGGTTTTCCACAGGAACAAGCCTGGCTCGCCAACGCCTTTCCTCCCTCCCGGCTTTTTCTCTCCGGGCGGCGTTCCCGTGGCTTGGCGGGATTGCAGCCCGGTCGCAGGGCTCAGCATCTCCTGCTGTGATTAAACCAGCCGAGACATTTGCTGCGGCTCCGATGGTTAATCAATGTCTCGTCTCTGCAACTGTCAGCACCCAGCGTCCACCCCAGCATCCTCCGGCCCCTTTCAGTGCCAAGAACCAGCCGCTCCCCAGACAGAAACACTCTTCAGCTGTCAGGATGAAGCCTTGAGGCTCCCAAAATAAACCAGTGCCCCGGCGGGGGGGTGGTAATGGGATTTCTTGGGGGCGCGCAGCCGCTGCAGCACAGGCAGAGTGTTGATGTGCAGGCTGCATCGATCGGGACGCGGCGCTGACGGCTGCCACCCGTCAGGTGGAAATAGTGGCTCTGGCAGGGAAGAGTCGCGTTTTGTTTAATTAAAGGTGTGGATTTGCAGCCAGATGGGCTGGGAATTGGCCATCCCTGCTGTCCTGCCACCGGCACAGCTCCCCCCCACAGCACCTGGATGTGGCCCCGGGTCACTTTGCCCCACGTGACCGGGCACCTGCACGTATCCTGCGCGTGCCACGGGGATGCTTAACCCTGGGACCACCCCAGGGATGCTCGACCACCCAAGAGCACGACCCCTCCCAGGGCGCCCACCCCCATCATAGCATCCACGCAGCACCATGTGCTCGGGGGGGAGCTGCCCACGGGGTGCGAGAGGCATCGGGGCGGGGAGAGGGGGGTGCGGGCTCACCTGGAAGCTCTTGGCGTTGAGGCTCTTCTGGCTCTCAGCAGCCACCTTCAGCCTGGAGTCCAAACCCTTCATCAGGGACTCGGTGTTGCGCACGTACTGGAGGTCCCGGTAGGTGCGGAGGTCCAGCACCTCCATCGACTGGGAGATGTTCTGCACCTGCATGGCGGGATGGGGGGCGGGGGGGGTGTGATAAAACCCTCGGTCTAATTAACGCAGCCCCCTGCTGCTAACAAAGAGGCCTGAGCTGGAGAAATTTGGGGATGCAGAAGCAGACAGGGGATGGGGAAGGGAGAGCAGCCCCCAGGACCAGCCCGGGGGTGCTGGTGGGGAGTCCCCCCCCCGGTGTCCCCATCCCCAGCCGAGCCGCTCCCCGCTCCACCACGCCGCTGTTTATGTAAACGCTTGCGAGAAAACTCTTCCCCCTGCAGCTTTAATGTATAAAATGATGCATTTTACTCATCCTGCTTCAGCTGTTATTTGTTTTTTTTAAACCACCCGAGTGCACATTTCCCAGCCTGGTCTCTGAGCATTCCTTCTTTAATTTCATCTGCCGCAGCCAGCAAAGTTATTTTATTTCCCTGCTTTCAAATGACGCGAACGTGACCATGTTCCTCAAGCGGTTATTTATTTATTAGCGCCAGCCCCGCTGGTATTTACGGTGCTGCCGCCACCTCGGAAGGGAGCTGCATAAGAGGCGTTTTTGCAGCACGTTATAATAAAAGTTTAATCGGGTTTGCGGTGTGCCCGCCCGTGCGGATGTGTAAAAACCAGGGAGAAATTAAATGAGCTCTGCTCAGGCTCACGGCTCCGTGCCGTGGGGAGGGGAATGCTGATGGCTTCTGCCGGCAGCGCTGCAGAGCCCACGGGAAAGGGGCTGGGAGCATGGAAACCCCCGTGAGAACCCACCCGTCCCCCGTTCCGCACGGCGGAACCACCCGGGCTCCATTAAACGCCATTTGGCTCACGGACAAAGCCCGTCTGGGATTTATCTCCGGGCTGATTTCATCCCCGCGGGCTCGGTACGTGCGGCGAGGCCACGGGCACGTGCTGGCGGTGCCACGGGGAGGCCCTTCCCACCAGCCACGTGGGAGGATGACAACGCTCCCCGCCCGGTGCAGCGGGATGCTGCAGAGCTACGGATGCTCGTCCCGGTGAACAGAAAAGGAACCACGAGTGGCCACACCGGGACACGTCCGCTGCGTGTCCCCAGGGAAGGGGATGAGCCCGTCCTACCCCGCTGGGGGCTGCACCCACACCAGAGGGGGATCCCCCACCACGGAGGTCCATGCTGCTGGTTGTGTGCGTCCTCCCACCCTCCAATTAATGACTTCGTTAGGTCGGTAACAGTGATTAGCACTCACCTTCTCCATGAGCTGGCGGAGCTGGTGGCTGCGCAGGTCGCGGGAGCACGTGCCCTGGACGGGGATGACGGCCGTGCAGAGGCATTTGCCGTCGGGGGCTTGCGCCGAGGTGTAAACCTGCCAGCCCTCGTCGGGGCTCTGGAAGAGGGTCTGCGGGAGAGAGGAGGGGAGATGTCAGGGCCCCACGAGGATGTCAGAACCACTCGCCCGCCAGCACCAGACTCCCCACGCATGTCTGGGCTTCCCCAAAACCACCAAGGCAAAACACGGGAGCATCCTTCCCTCCCGCCAACTCCTGGCTGGGAGAAGCCAGCCAGGGAGCAACGTCCCGGCGCCGGGCTGAGCCCACCGGACCCTGGGCTGTCACCGTCTCCATCCCAGGGCAGCGCTGGCAAAGCCCGGTGTGACACCCCGGCACGGCCCAGCCCCACGGCCCTGCCCTGCCACCTCCCACGGAGCTCCTCCAAAACCCGTGGTCATCCCATCAGCTCTGAGCCTCTTTGCATTTTTCCCTCATTCTGGGTTTTTAATCCAGGTCATTTCATATTTTTCCCCCTCTCCAAGACTCATTTTGCTGCAGCGACCTGCTCCAGATACAGAGATTTCAGCTTCCCAGCGGGTCCCGCGCCGGCCGCGGGGTGGGAGAGAAGGATGGAAACGCTCTTCATCATCTCCCACCCGCCAGCTCTGCATCCCTCCTCTTCCTCCCACAGACCCAGCCCAGTGTTATTTCCCACTAATTGAGTTGATTAGGCAGGAATTTCCTCCGCTGTGGCTGTCTCATCCCTGGAGGGGAGCGGAGCTACAAGTACAAACGGGTAATTCCTTCTTCCTTCCCGTCGAATTTCAGGTGCCTTTGACAGCGGCAGGGAAATACCAGCAGGTCCCTGCCCGGGTGGGCACCCGATGGGCCCCCAGATTGGCACCTGGCGGGGGGGGGGGGGACCTGG
>NW_020799501.1:0-2351 GCF_003259725.1 Athene cunicularia | reverse complement strand
GGGGGGGGGGGGGGGTACCTGGGCATCCCCACCTGGCTGAGTGCCCCACCACCCTCAAAAAGCTGATTTTTGCATCCGGCTGCAGCTTTTCCAGGCAGATCCAAGCTCAGGGTTTTGGTTTCCATCTCCCAACGCCGCCGAGGATGGGGGTGACCACGGCAGGCTCCCACCACCCCCCAGTTTCAGCTGGGTCCCAACACACTCGTCCCAAAAGCAGAGAACCATCCACCCCCACCCCTCTCCTTTCCCTTTTCCTGATTTATTCATGCCATAAGCTGGTGGTTTTGCGCTGGGCCATTTAGCATTTCATGGGTAATTCATAATTATTAATTATGAAAATCAAGAGCAAACTCATCGCTCTCCAAGCACCTTCTGCACCGAGCCAGGCAAAGATAAATGACCCGTTCCCTGTAACAAGCCAGGGACGATACTTTACTTTACACGCAGCGGGTTTAACTTCATGTTTCACATCGGATGGGATTTATTGGACACGGCGGTGGCTAAACACCGTTCTCCAACCTCCAGCGCAATGAGAATAAATTAACTGGTAGCGGTGTAAAACTCGCCCTTAACTGAGTAAATTCCTGAGTTATCACAGAGGGAGGTAAATAGAGGATTTATTCAGCCCAGCTCCAACGCAGTGGAGATGGAGCTGGGCCAGCGTGGGGGCCTGGAGCCCTCAGCAGCCCCGGCTGGTGAGGAGCCACATCGTGGGATAAGGAGCCCTTAGGAATGTCGGCGTCATGCCGGTGGCCGGTGTCCTGATGGTCGCTTGCTGCTACGGCAGGTGAATTAATCCGATGCACAATTATCAGATGTACTTGTTGGGAGAGACTGAATGCACAGCGCTGTGCAGTCCCACCCACCCAAAATTGGGGTCCCCATGGCAGGAGGGGTCCCCCCAGCTGCTCCGGGCACAGCACGGCGCCAGCACCCACAGCACAAGCACCCACAGCCAGCACAGGCACCACCCGCTCTCCCACCCCCAGCATCCTGGGAGCATCCTGCGCACCAAAAGCTTCATTTCTTCCCCCTCCAAAAAAAAGCGACGGAAATGAAAGAGCCCAAAGCAAACCCAAGAGCAACCTGGGCCGAGCATCCGCAGCCACCGAGGAGCCATTTCCCTTTAGCCGGGACCCTTCTGGCCGCGGCTGAGCAGCAGGCAGACATAAATACTTTATAGAGGGCTAATGCATAATTAATGGCAGGCAGCAGCCTGTGGCAGGCAGGATGCGTGCAGGCAGCGCTCCGAGCCACCGATTTGGAGGCTGGCAGAGCTCCTCTGCCTGCCAGATCAGGCTTCACACGGCGCAGAGATGCTGGGGTCCATCCCGAGCGGCCGTGGGCGAGAGCCACAGCCTGGGAAAACGCTTCTCCCGCTGCAGCTCCGCGGGCGCATCCAGCCCCCACCCTGCGGGTACCCCCCAGGGATGGAGGTGGAGGGCAGCCCTGCCCGCGCCTGCCCACTGCGGCTCGGGGGCCTGGCAGTGGCGGCGGCTGCTGCTCCTGGCGAGATTATTAGGTTAAACGCAGCCTGTGCAATCTGTCACTGGGTTATTAATTAGAGCTCCCCGGGAAAGCTGCCTGCTCACAGCCCGGGAGAGGAGAAACTGCTGACACCCTTGGCCACGGTGCCAGAGAGACGGTGCCCGGCATGGGGGGGGGCTGTCAGAGCACCCCAATCTCTCTCTGGGGGTCACTCAAGCATCCAGGGTGTCCTCCAAGCATCTGGGAAACCCCGCTCAGCCCTTTGCTGCAGCCGGGGGGCAGGGGGGTCTGGCTGAGCACCCTTTGAAGCCGGGACACCCCGAATCGGCACCGGCGGTGAAGGCAAGAGCCGCCCCGTGTCTCTGCCCCCCTCTTTCTGGCGAGGGCCAAGCGATGGAGTCGCTGCAGAGGATGCTCCGGCCTCTCCCCATCGCTGCTCCGCCAACAGCAAGTCGGGGTCCCCAGGAGCCAGCTGAGGGGAGCACCAAGGCCGGGCCTACGTGACTCCAGCTCCGGGCCTCAGAGCAGGAAAGGAGCCGCCGTTTGCCAGAAAGGGGCCTCGAGAGCCCCCGCACAACGGCGAAAGGCCGCGCCGGGCACCACCGTGCCCAAAACCAGAGCCAGGGGTGGGGCGAGCACCAGCTTTTGGGTAAGCCTGGCTCATTCCAACATCCAGGGGGAAAGCCCTGCCTTGCTAAACCCAGGCGGGAGATCAGCTCCGCAAGCCGGCGGCCCACGGTCCGGCCCGTCGTCCCGGTGACTCCCGCGGGCGATGGCACCAGCCCGTTCCAGCCGCATGAGCAGCGCTTCTGCCTTCCCGGTGATTAATGATTTTACAGCCAAGACCAAGGCGCCACTAATCA
>NW_020799500.1:34842-40416 GCF_003259725.1 Athene cunicularia | reverse complement strand
TAGCCTTTGTACGATACTAACCTATGCTGCACGAAACTCTAACTATGTCATTATATAACCAAGAAAATCACCTACACCACACGGAAGGCTCAACAGGGCACTTTATACGTACAATGCCAACTTACAACACACGAAACTCTAAATAAGGCATTATATATGCAAAGGACCAACCTACACCGCGTGAAAGCTTTAATAAGGGATTTTATAAACAAGATACCAACCAGCACAGCACGAAATGCTAAATAAGACATTTCATATGCACAATACAAACCTACGCCTCACAAAAGTGTAAATAAGGCATTATAAATATATGATACTAACCTACAACTCACGGAAGTCTAAATAACGCATTTTATACACACGATAATCATATAAGCCGCAAGAAAAGCTGTATAAGGCATTTTATACACAAATGATAGCAACCTACGCTGCACAAAAGGCTAAATATGATATTTTATATGCAAGATAATCTACACAACACGAAAATCTAAATCAGGCATTTTATACATACAATACCAACCTACACCATACGAAATGAAAAAAAGGCATTTTATACGCAAGATATCAACGTACAAAGCACGAAAGGATAGATAAGGCATTTTATATGCACAATACCAACCTACACCTCACGCAAGGCGAAAGAAGGCATTTTATAAGCAAGATAACAACCTACACCACAGGGAGCGTAAATAAGGCATTTTATACCTACGATGCCAACTTACACTGCACAGAAGTCTAAATAAGGCATCTTATACACATGATATTAACCTACACCACAAGGAAGGCTAAATAATGCATTTTATATGCACTATACCAACCTACGCCGTAGCAACTTCTAAATAAGGCATCTTATACATACAACACCTACCTTCACCTCAAGAAGGACTAAATAAGTAATTTTATACCCAAGATACCAACCTCCACAACAGGAAAGTCTAAATAAGGCAGTATAAACTTACGATACCGACCTACACAGCATGATTGTATAAATAAGGAATTTTATGCACAAGACACCAACCTACACCTCACAAAAGCCTAAACAAGACATTTTATACACATGGTACCATCATACACCACAGGAAACTCTAAATAAGGCATTTTATATGTACGATACCAGCCTACACCACATGAAAGGCTAAATAAGGCATTATATAAACAAGAAACTTGCTTGCCAATTATTAGGCCTAGCATGAGGACGCAGCCAGCATAAAGATGAACCAATAACCAAATAGTATTTGATACAAAAGGGTCAGTACATGGGTGAGCACTGGGGGTACAAACAAGTCAGATTATACATAACTGACATCAATCTCACTGACCCCAACAATGACACCGCACAACCAACAGTGGGTGGAATAGATGGTGACATGCAGTCTCCCATAGAAGGGATGGGCAACAACTGAGTCAACAAATCAAAGACCAAGAAAACAAATACTGAATCTCTGCACAGCCCACATTTACAAAAGCCAGATCTGACTAGAGCCCAGTCCCAGGGAGGCGGAAGATCCTTACCAACAGGGACCTCTGCACAGAGCATCCACCACACAGACAGACACTGCCCCTCCTGCAAGGGGCCCCAACTGTTATCCCTCAGTGGGACACCTGAAATTTATTTACTTAATGTGGGACACCTGGGGCTTGTTTACCCAATGGCTCTCCCTGCAACGCCGGCCACACCCTGGAGGGAAGCTTAAAGGCAAACTCACCCCCACTTGGAAAGGGCTGTGGGAGTCACCCATATGTCAACCTAAATTTGGGGCTTGGGGTTGAAACCCCAGCATTTCACTTGGTCCCTTGACATATGGGTGGACCACAGCCTTCACACGATCTCTAAGTGTGACACCTTTATCTTGTATTTGGTCATGAGACGGGGAGTCTAAACAGCCTGAGATTGATGGTGCAAGACTTTCACAAAGACAAAAGGAGGCGGATGGGGCTGTTCGCAAAGACATACCAGGTGCTGATAACTTTGCTAGGCAACTATCTCCTAGCTTGAAGAGAAGTCTCCTCTGGCCCTTAAAGTTGGGGGTATCAGCAACAGATTACCCCAAACACCGGCACAAACTGGCCTGGCAGTCTGGTCAGAAGCCAGAGACCAACTGAGGCGGTGCAGAGTGACAGGGTGAAAAGTTCACCAGCGAGGAAGAAGAGGTACTTCATCTATATGACGCCTCCCCAGGAATCTGCGACCCCTGCCTGGAACTTGAAGAGCTCATTGCTCAGGCACAAGGGGAGGAGACCTGACTACCATGAGAAGTGAGGGGAGGTGGGGATAGACTATGTATATGTACAGGCGTTCTATGAACATGCAGTACTTTGTAACATATAAGCCAGACGGGAGCTGCAAACGGCGCGCATGCTTGTGGTGGAGTGATCCCCCATGTGCCCAGGTTTACAACTCCACGGTTGTAGAGTCTTATCTCCGCAAGACATCTTGGCACCCCAGATGGGACCATCTCTGCTCGGCTGCCTGGACACTGCTCGAGGGTGAACGTCCTAGGTGCACCCCGAGCTTTTCTCGGAGGAACTCTGCTCCCGGCTGTCCACTGCGGGGGCAGACAAGGACCATCTGGTTCACGGACAGAGGTATGTTTAAGGGTAACGGGCTGCTGGTAAGACGCACAGAGACGTCTGGCGCACAGCTCAGTTGCGAGGAGGGGGTATACCCATTTGGTTTTGGCTTT
Source organism: Athene cunicularia (assembly GCF_003259725.1). Classification (NCBI taxonomy): domain Eukaryota; kingdom Metazoa; phylum Chordata; class Aves; order Strigiformes; family Strigidae; genus Athene; species Athene cunicularia. The sequence goes on along the minus strand of NW_020799500.1, from coordinate 37,732 downwards.
GGGAATCGGCGGGAACGGAGTAAGATCTTTTGGGGCAAACTACCGATGACAGGTATATAAGAGGCAGTTTGCATTTTGGGCAGGGTACTGGTAATTCCCGTCACCTGCAGGATCTTGCTTCAGGTCACTGTATAGTGCACTAATGGTGGATATACTGGCTTTGAACTGACTGCTAATTGTTAATGGTTTATGATATATGTTACAAACGGATTTGGTGATTGTTTAAACTCGGTATATTTTATCCATTCGGTATGAGTGGAAAGTGTGGTGGGCCCTTTAAGTGTCTGTGTGCCTGCATGCCTGCAGGGTGTGAGTGAGAGGCAGCTGCTGCAAGACAAATGAGAAGTTTGTGTCTGTTTAAATAATACACTGTCCTTGTATGTCTTGTGAAAACATTGTATGAGCCGGACATGAGAAAGTGAATCCCTTCTCTGTCGGTTTGGGTTAGATTTGGTCAGATTATTTGTGTAGAAGGAATGAATGGTCGGCACGGGGTAATGATTTATACCTGCTAGGAGGATTGTACACAGCGGCAACTGATAATACCTGACTGGGTTTGTGGTAGAATCCCCTGCTCTCTCTGTGCTCCTAGGCTCCTACTTTTATTAGTTTTCATCAAGCCTGGGTATTAGCAGAGTGCATAAATTGTTGATATAAGTAGTATTGTGCGTCCGATACGAGGAGATCAAGGTGTGCAGAGTATCGGGAACAATTATGAGGAAGAAGCAAGGAAAAATCGTCAAGAAAAGCCCATTGGATTGCATACTCATGCACTGGAAAGACATAGTGGGGAGAGGAAGCACAGAAAGCAAGAAAATCCTGATTAAATATTGTAATCAGTGGTGGCCACTTTACAAACTGGAAGAAGCAGCTAAATGGCCACTAAATGGGACCTTAGACTATAGCATGCTTTTGCCATTAATGTCATTTTTACAGAGGGAAGGAATTAGGGTGAGGTGTCTTACGCAGACATGTTCTTTACCCTCCGAAATCACCCGAGGTGGCAGAGGGACAGTGGACTAGTTCCACTACAAAATCCTTCAGTGCTTGCCCTGGAAAAGGAATATAAGGGAGAAATGAAAGGAAGACTATATTATGGTGGTGGGAGCTACTAGTCAAAGTGAAAAGGCTTATTTTTGCAAACCTTTGAAATATAAACTGGGAAAGCAGTTAGGCATACACAAATTTCTGTATATGCCTTACTCCACAAAAGCACTCCTAGGAAGACACTTACTAGAACAATTAGGAGCAACCATTACCTTTAACAATGGAGAGGTTACTCTGGAGGTAAATAACCAAGAACTTACACAAATCATGAGCTTGTCCCTAACTAGTATCCCCACAGGAGGAGAAATCAGTGAGGAAATTATCAATCAAGTGTATCCCAGGGTGTGGGCCACTGACACACCTGGCAGGGCAAAGAATGCTCTGCCAGTATAGGTAAAACTAAAGGAAGGACAACAACCGGTAAGAATTAAGCAATACCCTTTAAAAAAGGAGGATCGGTAAGGGATCCAGCCACTTATAGAAAATTTTTACAAATAAGATTATTAAAAGAGTGTGAATCTAATTTTAATACTGTTTCACTCAGTAAGATACTCACAAGAACATTCTTATAAGCCCATGGAGCAGGTCTAATGATTGCATTTCTCATAGGCACAGACAATCGAAGTTGCATCAATACATCAACACGGCCTACATGAATGGCCAGTTTCACTCCTTTTTCCTTCAATCGCTCTCTACCATCCCGCAGAGTATACCACGGCCGCTCAGAACCCAGCTAGGAATAAAGCGGCTAAAGCCAAAAGATTAGTCCTGTCATCATTAGTCCGAAAGCCCTCCTGCACCAGAGGGTCTGAACTCAGAGTTACAAACTTTCTGCAGTCAAAATTATCCAGGCTAACTCCTGATGCTCCCTGATCATATAAACGTACCATCCAAGCAAGCAGGGGCTCTCCTGGTCTCTGACTGAACCATGCAACAATATCACCGATTTCTTGGTGTGTGAAATCTTCCATTGTAGGTCTATTTACTGGTGGCTCACCCTCAGAAAATTCTACCTCCCTCCTGATGACTAGTCTCACATCTGCAGAATCATCTGAGGCACCAGCCCCATCAGACTCTGCAGGGTACCAGATATCATCATCTGAGTCATCAGGGTTACGGTGTACATCCACCTCTATAACCTCTGAGTGGACCTTCTTATGATTACATTGTCCCTGTCTCTTCCCAAGTTTACACTGAGCAACTTGAACTGTATCCTCGGGTACAATTTGATAAGTGTCTGGTTTATCAGTAAGGAGCTTGTTTACAGATTCTAATGTCATAATCTGAGCTCACATACGGGAACATTCAGCCAGTAAGTGATCTTTTTGCTGGTGCTGTTTCTTGTATGCTGTTAACAGGATCCATCCCCATCTCCCGAAGGTTACAGCATCCTGTGCCTTACTGGAGAACTTTTGAATATTTTCTAATACATCCTGCAGTTCAGCCTCCGCCAACCACTTCTACCACTGTTCACGTGGTCCCACAAATGTAATCCATTCCAGGGCCAGAGAACTATACGCAGGATCTTCCCAACCGGGAACTTCAGATGGGGCCATCCTCATCACCAATTTTGTTTTGCCAATTATTAGGCCTAGCATAAAGGACACAGCCAGCATAAAGATGAACCAATAACCAAATTGTATTTGATACAAAAGGGTCAGTACATGGGTGAGCACTGGGGGTACAAACAAGTCAGATTATACATAATTGACACCAATCTCACTGACCCCAACAATGACACCCCACGACCAACAATGGGTGGAATAAATGGTGAAATGCAGTCTCCCATAGAAGGGATGGGCGACAACTGAGTCAACAAATCAAAGACCAAGGAAGCCACATG
>NW_020799500.1:33252-34792 GCF_003259725.1 Athene cunicularia | reverse complement strand
CCTCCCGCCGCCGCGGGGCGCTTCTTTCCTCGCGACCTCCCGCCGCCGCGGGGCGCTTCTTTCCTCGCGACCTCCCGCCGCCGCGGGGCGCTTCTTTCCTCGCGACCTCCCGCCGCCGCGGGGCGCTTCTTTCCTCGCGACCTCCCGCCGCCGCGGGGCGCTTCTTTCCTCGCGACCTCCCGCCGCCGCGGGGCGCTATATGATTTAGTTCGGATCACCCGTCGCTTCGGGGCGATTGTTACTTTGGACCTTCCGCTTCGGGGCGATTGTTACTTTGGACCGTTCGATTTATGTAAATCGATTTTTTTTGACTTTTGTGTAAGTCTAAATAGTTAATTTTACAAGCCAGATACCAACTTACACCGCATAAAATGCTAAATAAGACATTTTATACGCAATGTATCATCCTACACCGCACAAAATGCTAAATTGTGTGATACTAACCTTCGTACGATACTAACCTACGCTGCACGAAACTCTAACTACGTCATTATATAACCAAGAAAATCACCTACACCACACGGTAAGCTCAACAGGGCACTTTATACGTACAATGCCAACCTACAACACACAAAACTCTAAATAAGGCATTATATATGCAAAGGACCAACCTACACCGCGTGAAAGCTTTAATAAGGGATTTTATAAACAAGATACCAACCAGCACAACACGAAATGCTAAATAAGACATTTCATATGCACAATACAAACCTACGCCTCACAAAAGTGTAAATAAGGCATTATAAATACATGATACTAACCTATAACTCACGGAAGTCTAAATAACGCATTTTATACACACGATAATCATATAAGCCGCAAGAACAGCTGTATAAGGCATTTTATACACAAATGATAGCAACCTACGCTGCACAAAAGGCTAAATATGATATTTTATATGCAAGATAATCTACACAGCACGAAAATCTAAATCAGGCATTTTATACATACAATACCAACCTACACCATACGAAATGCAAAAAAAGGCATTTTATATGCAATATATCAACGTACAAAGCACGAAAGGATAAATAAGACATTTTATATGCACAATACCTACCTACACCTCACGCAAGGCAAAGAAGGCATTTTATAAACAAGATAACAACCTACACCACAGGGAGCGTAAATAAGGCATTTTATACCTACGATGCCAACTTACACTGCACAGAAGTCTAAATAAGGCATCTTATACACATGATATTAACCTACACCACAAGGAAGGCTAAATAATGCATTTTATATGCACTATACCAACCTACGCCGTAGCAACTTCTAAATAAGGCATCTTATACATACAACACCTACCTTCACCTCAAGAAGGACTAAATAAGTAATTTTATACCCAAGATACCAACCTCCACAACAGGAAAGTCTAAATAAGGCAATATAAACTTACAATACCGACCTACACAGCATGATTGTATAAATAAGGAATTTTATGCACAAGACACCAACCTACACCTCACAAAAGCCTAAACAAGACATTTTATACACATGGTACCATCATACACCACAGGAAATTCTAAATAAGGCATTT